>NC_140621.1:36446194-36488694 GCF_057382275.1 Copadichromis virginalis | reverse complement strand
GGGGGGGGGGGTCAGAGTGTGGCCCCATAAACAACTTCCCTTAACCTGCTGGTCTGGAAAATCCAGCAGTTCATCTATATGTAAAGAAGCACTTAAACTAAAACAGACATAGCTACGTTAATCCTACCGTAAAGCAATAAGACAAGGTACGAGCTCTCATGCTCCTAGGATGTGGGGGTGAACACCCTAGAGTGTTACAGACCTCCTAGGATGAAACATTCTTTCAATATGCCACCAACTATATACTTGTACACACACACGATTACATGCAGCATTCTACCATATGCAAACTTATATCACTAAAAGATTATACTGACTACTAAATACAATTTTCCATTGACAGAAGACATAGCATACATTTTCACTGCTATGCAGATGACACCCAGCTCTATCTGTCCATGAAGCCAGATAACACACACCAATGAGTTAAACTGCAGGAATGTCTTAAAGACATAAAGACCTGGATGGCCGCTAACTTTCTGCTTCTTAATTCAGATCAAACTGAGGTTTATTGTACTCGGCCCTGAAAAGCTTAGAAATATGGTATCTAAGCAGATTCTTACTCTGGATGGCATTACCTTGGCCTCCAGTAACGCTGTGAGGAACCTTGGAGTCATTTTTGACCAGGACATGTCCTTCAACGCACATATTAAACAAATATGTAAGACTGCGTTCTTCCATTTGTGCAACATCTCTAAAGTTAGAAATATCCTGTCTCAGAGTGACGCTGAAAAACTAGTTCATGCATTTATTACTTCCAGGCTGGACGACTGTAATTCATTATTATCAGGAAGTCCTAAAAACTCCCTGAAAAGCCTTCAGCTGATCCAAAATGCTGCAGCAAGAGTCCTGACAGGGACTAGAAAGAGAGAGCAGATTTCTCCTGTTTTGGCTTCCTGTTTAATCCAGGATTCAAAATCCTGCTCCTCACATACAAGGTCTTAAATCAAGGGCGTAGATTTGGTTTTGGCGTTGGGGGGGACGGATGATTCAACCACCGAACCCTGGCCTGTTTCTTTTTTTTCCTTTTTTGCTTCTTGATAAAAAAGGAGAAATATACTTGCCTACATATGCTATTCTACGTGCTTTTAGACCATTTAAAATTACAATTCATAGTTTTATATGTGAATTATATAATGTTAAATTACTATTAAACAAATGACTGACTAAGTATTTCAGGCTTTAGTTTACTTCAGCCATATTCCATATAAATCAGGTATCATACAAAACTAAAAATAGCTTCAAGTAGAGTCATGACAATAAAAGAATATGACTTTAAGGACTTAACAGCATTACTTCAGTTACACCAACATCTCTGACACATCAGCACTAAGGCAACACTGAATGACCTGCTGGGTTTTGTCCATAAAACTACTCGTCTAAGATTAACACAGAGTAAAAGATCTCTCAGCAACATGATGCAACAGTTTAGGCACTGTTGTCCCGATCAACTCAGTGAGCTGGGATTTTTATTCTAAACATGAGCTACTGTTACAGCAACAGACATGGACTACATGCCCCACACAACAACTCAATGTCCACTATGTGAAGCAGCCAAACACAGGCCTGCTCCTCTCACTAACTGAGATAAACTGCTGGCATGTTGGTTTTACATCTATGCTGTCCAGTGTCTGCTGGTGGACATACAGCAGCATTGTTTAATCTCATTCGAGTCATTGTTGACCTTAGCATGTTTTTAGTCTTCTGAGAGCACTGAAGCTTCTTTCAGCCTCAGTACCTGCGTTTTATCCTCAGATTAAAATTATTCTGTGCCTGATGTGCCTCACCTTTGGCCCTGGCTCCTCCCCTCTGACTGCACTAGGACATATTGCCACCTGATAAAATAACACATGGATTCGTGCCATATAAAAAGTGAGACGTGTCAATTCAGATTCTTTGTCAAACATACACTAATGAATCAGTTTACATCAGCAGCCTGACAATTGTCAAACAGGATCCCACAGCTGTTTATGTTTTTGAACACATTTTGCACAGAGAGGCATTTTTTGAAAAATGTATTGACAGCAATGTTGAACATTATTACACAGGAAAAAACAACTACAGTAAAATAATGACACCGTGACGCCTCTGCCTTTGTAAATGGAGGGACAGTAACTGCATGTTTATATGTAAGCGTGTAAAACCTGCAGACAGTCAGATTAACAGTATTTTGTCTCTATCTGCCATTCTGTAATTCATCTCATGTAAACGTGGCCACAGCGTGACGTGAAAAAGGGCACATACCTTTGATGTCGCGTGACGAACTCCGTATTCCTCGTCCACACGTAAACGGAAAAAAAAGAGTTTTAAAAAATCTCAGAACAGCCGCATGTTCAAAAATACCCGTGTAGGTGTGGACGCAGCGTAAAAGAGTTATTAGTGAGAATTACAGGTAGTAATAAAATAAACTACTAAGCTCAGAGAAGTTACTCTTAAGTTGATCCATAGATGTTATCTGGTAAAGACATATCTGGTTAAATTTAAGAAAAATATTGACACTCTTTGTACTTTTTGCAGCAATGCAGAGGAACCAACATGTCATGTATTTTGGATTGATCTAAATAATTTTATAAACACCAAAATTGATGCCTCGTGTAAACTGAAGTTTCAACATATTCTATTTGGCCTCTCACATACCGACAAAATAAATCGAAAAAAGATATATTATCAATCTTCTGATTTTTGGCTAATTGGCTAATTTTGCCGCAAAATACGGCAGAAGGGGGCGGTCAAAGAGTGAACCTTCAAAAGTAAGTACTGAATATTATGTCCCTTATTTATGTGCGAATGTTTAATAATGAAGAACATTAAAACATTACTGGTGGAGTCACACATGTGTCCACTGCACCATCTGGAACTCTTCTTGTTTACACTCGTAATGACACAAACACTAAATCCTGCTTCTCTTCTGCTGTTGTGTAGCAGTGTGTACACCTGAGACTGTCACCTGTCTGTCTGTCCTGCACTCTCTCTCTGTTTCTTTCTCTCTGATTGTGGAATAAAAGTATGAACATGTGTTTATAAGTTACACTTGTGTTTGAATCCTGCAGCTTATCACACATTTGATTTCCATGTGTGACGACTGCAAGTGTCCAGAGTGAGGACAGACTGAGGGACCCACTGCTGCACATCATCTGTGAGGCTTTGCAGCCCTGATGATCCACCAGGACAAACTCAGCAGTGTGTGTGAGGAAGAGGAGGAGGAAGAGCCAGCAGCAGCTGACAGATGGAGAGAATAGACAGACTGTTCCCTGTTTGTGAAGGACTGCTAGGAAAGTTTAGAGGTTTTCAAAGAGATTTGAAATTAAAAAAAAACAAAACGATTTACTTTGCCTTGTTTGCAGTGGCGTGTCCAGCAGGGTGGCCTGGGGGGGCACAGGCCACCCCCCGCCAACCAGACTGGCCAGGTGGCACCCCAAAGCTAAAACAATAAAATTCAATGAAATCAAATGTACAATTATGTTTTCACAGTGATGCTCAGATATCCGAGTGTAAGTGAATGCAGCATCGGCTTCTGGACTATGAGCATCACGTTAGCAAAGGTAGGAGAGCCAAGTGTAACCCAGTGTTAATTTGGTTATCTGATATTGTGTGATATTCAGTATATATGTATATATCTATATTGGGTATAAAATGTTCTTCAGTGATTTTGAGGTTTTTTTATTGCTATTGGTTTGCGGCTGCTTTACGTCGACTTTTGTAGTACATCCAAGTGGGAGGGGCTACGAGCTCACATGGCTTGTAGCTGTGCCAGAGAGCAAGCTTGGGTCAGCTAGCGGGGAATATCTCCTTCTGCAGTAGCCTTTAAAAAAGGCTATTGTTCGTTCTCCTGCCAGACGCCTCGCTGCTGCGCTGCCTCGCTGCTGTGCTGCCTCGCTGCTGCTGCGCTGTCTCGCTGCTGCGCTGCCTCGCTGCTGTGCTGCCTCGCTGCTGCTGCGCTGTCTCGCTGCTGCTGCGCTGCCTCGCTGCTGTGCTGCCTCGCTGCTGCTGCGCTGCCTCGCTGCTGTGCTGCCTCGCTGCTGCTGCGCTGTCTCGCTGGTGCTGCGCTGTCTCGCTGCTACGCTGCCTCGCTGTCTCGCTGCTGCGCTGCCTTCCTGCTGCTGCTGCGCTGCCTCCTCGCTGCTGCTGCGCTGCCTCGCTGGTGCCATTAAAGGACCGGCGGCTGCCATTCATTCATCCATCTGGACCTCGATTATTTGGACCGAAGTACTCACACACACGCCCGCACTCAGTGCCATACACTCTCTTTATTTTGCTGGCCAGCTAACACCATTGTTGTTGTTGTTGTTTTTCGCATTCACAAAGACTATCCAAAGACATTTTGGTTATTGTCAAATAGACACTCTCTGATTACGCACTGAGGAGGTTGTGGTGTTACAACCCCAGGACTGAGAAAAAGGACTCTTTACACAATATATTCACTTGTCTCCTGGTTAGGAGAAGTGGCTATTGATGGAAATATATATTTTTTCTTTTCTTCTTCTTCTTGCCTTTGTTTACATTGTATCCCAGAGAAGTTTTAAGTTGTTCAGGTTGAAACATTTGCACTTAGAGTCGGTTAAGTTTCCTTTGATGTATCAGTGTCAAGCTGATGTTTAAGAGGGTATGTTAAGGACGGATGTGCTCCAGTCCATCAATCTTTTAAAGTGCTGGACACCGATGGTAAATTGCCATCAGACCCTAAATAAATTGTCCTCTGCTGTTATCCATATTGCTTCACTCATTCTTTGGTGAGTAGACGTCTTGGTTACACAAGCACGAAAGAGGCACCGCAGAAAACAATTTTTCAGCGAAAGATTAACAGGTTAACATACTGGACTGGCCATCAGGCATACCGGGCATTTGCCGGTGGGCTGATGACTTATTTATTTATTTATTTTTGTAATGTCATGAACAATGAGAGGTGGTGGATTGGCCAGATGCTGGCAGATCTGTAAAAATAACTCAGTTGTTTGGTTTCTCTGGCGGAGCTTCCACAGAGGCCAGCAGGTGGATGAGGGAAAGGAGAGGCAGGAGCAGAGACCCGAGGCGGCCGCCGGTCCGAGTGTCAGGTGAACTGAACTTCAGGTAAGAAGTTATAACCTGCAGTCTCTCTGGGTCAGATATAAACCAGGTTTAGGTGGAGTTTATTTTCGTTGTGCTGACTTTTTCGTACTGCGTGCTAGTTAGCATGACGGAGTTTCTATACAGCTGGGTGGTGCTATGATGTTACTGATGGTGAATTTTATTTTACTCATAAGGTTAGTTATTAGAGTTTCCAACGGCTCCTTAAAAATGGAATCGCATTCAGAGAAAATATTACGCGTTTCGTGTTGAGCTGAGAAGAGACGCAGTTTGTCCCGGACTTCAGCTAGAATGAAAAAAAGACACAAAGCTGGAGTTATTCTGTCTTTGCTGCACAGCTGCCTCTTCTTCTCTCGTTCTCTCCCCTCTCTCTCCTGTTTCTACTTCAATCATGAAACTGATCAGTGATCAGCTGATCGGCTTTTCTCTCGTTTGTTTATCGCCCACTTTGCACCAGAAAGAGGAAACCAGCAGATGTCGCGCTAAACAACAGCAGCACGTTTAAGCTTGATCAGCTGTTGTTAGAATGTATTTAATATTAATTTCTAGTATCAGCTGATGTTTGCTGGAGCCACAGCTGTAAAGCTGCTGGTCATGATGTCGGTTTAGATATGTGGTGAGAGGGAAACATGAAGATGAAACCAGGAGATGTCCTTACTGGATCATCAGAGCTGTGATGGAGAAAAAGGTTTACCTTTTAGGTGACATGGATGAGTTGAAGGGAAGTTATGAACTGTTTCTGAGAGACAAATAACACCAGGATCCTTTTCTAAGTAGCTGACAGCTGGTAACTGTGCAGGGGCGGGTCTAGCAAAGTGTTGCCAGGGGGGCATGTAGGGCATTAACAGGGAGAGGGGGGCACAAAGAAATACTTTCTTATTCTCATTTAAAATGTCTCGCTTTTAACCCCGATTCTTTTGTCCCCGTGACAGAACAGAGAAAACCGACTCATAGTGTTAAAACATTTATATTTCTTTTTATTCAATCATCTTCCGGAAGAGAGAGCACAGCTCAAACGCCAGTTGCAGCTCTAACATTTTTAGCTCCACATGTGTCTTATATGGTATTATTTCTGTACTTTGCACGTCACACAGTTTCAAACATTGCTTATATGGCAAAGTTCCTCTTTTCTGTGTCTTATCTATTAATATGCCTGTGCACTAAAACTTCCTCTTTTTTAGTCTGGCTGAGCACTTTGTGAGTCAAAAGTGGCCTTGCTCTACAAGCCTTCATTATTAAAGTACATAAAACAATATAATAAGAAAAGAAGGATACTAAGGATATTGATTTCATGACACTAGCTTTTATTAAATAATTATCTGAATCTTGCAAACAAAGTTTTTATCTGAGGTAAAAATCAAATCAAATCAAATTCAAATTTTATTTGTCACGTACACAGTCATACATAGTACAATATGCAGTGAAATGCTTGGACAACTGCTCGTGACCTAAAGAAAAAAGAAAAGGCTATGAATAAGATAGGAAATAAATATGAAAATTAAAAAGGGTAAATTTAACTAGGAAGGAATAAAATAAAATATAAAAATTAAAGTTAAAAATGAAATAACTGTACAACACAAATTAGAATGAAGGGTAAATTTAACTGGGAAAGAATGTTTAGAAATCATACATATACCAACAAGACTGTACATCACTGTCACAACAGGGTTTGTTTTCATTCAAAGGCTTTATGGCTTTAATACCTGGGGCCAATTTTTTGTCCCAGTCCAGCCCTGCAGGTTAATACTGGCAGTGTCACCATGCCAGCTGACTGCATTTCATCATCAGCCAGTGTTGTTCTTTATCAATATTACCAAAGTTTACCATAAGGCAGCAGAGAAAGTATTTACTTGCTTTCAGGTTTTATTCAAATGTTAGTCTTTTCATTTGTTTCCCCACTTTTTTCCTGTTTCAAAATCAAACACCAGTTTGTGAGAAGATTATCTTCTTTTTTTTAACAGGCAGATAAAGTTTTGCATTGGCTAATTTGTCAATTGTTTGTTACAAATGTTCGTATTTTAATATTCAAAAATGTTTTTGCCCAAAACATGTCAGTAAAAATACTATGCAAATATTGCTGTCCTTGACTGCTGAATAAACACTGACTGATTGTATCTCTTGTACTTTTTCAACACAGTATGTAAAAACTTTGCACCGTAGTGGTTAAAATCTCATTCTAAGAAGAGTTAAAAGCTCATTCAGTTATTAGTTTTACAGGGTTATTGAATTATGGTTAACAGTTGGTAGAATTTTTTTTAACATTATCAGCCAATTACATCTGCCACCCTTCTCCAAATCTGTGAGAAGTGGAACGAAAATCAGACATGATTCCGAACATTTTTAACAAATAAATAACTGCAAAGTGGGTGTGCGTAATTATTGTGTGTTATGTGTGTATGATGATGACTCCTGAAACGTCAATGCTCGGACGTCCAGGAGTCCAACATATTTCAGCTTTTAAAGGACAAATAGGTGCATCAAGTTTTCTACTCTTCACTATTTTTCATTTGTTTTGTGGACTCATCTTCATCCTCAACCTCATCCTCAACCTCATCCTCAACTTCATCCTCATCTTCATCCTCATCTTCATCCTCAACTTCATCCTCAACTTCATCCTCATCTTCATCCTCAACTTCATCCTCAAATTCATCCTCAACTTCATCCTCAACTTCATCCTCATCTTCATCCTCAACTTCATCCTCAACTTCATCCTCAACTTCATCCTCATCTTCATCCTCATCTTCATCCTCATCTTCATCCTCCTCTGCTTTAAGGAGAGGTGTGGCATTGAAGTATATACTGCAATGATCTGCTATGTCGTCATTACGAACACTCAGATCAGAGACTTCAACATTTCTGCTGATGACCAGATCCAGAGTGTGACCTCCTTTATGTGTTGGGCTGTTTACATGTTGCGTAAGACTGTTATTGTTCAATATAGACGAAAATCTTTTTTTGGTTTTGTTCTTCAACTTTTCATCAAGCCAGATATTAAAATCTCCAGCCAAAATGATGCAGTCTTTGCATTTTGCAGAAACATCCTGCAAGAGGCTTTCAAACTCCAGCCGGAAATCTTTGAATTTCGTCTGCGGAGGGCGATACACACCGATGACCAGGACAGGTTGGTAACCAGTTCGCTTCAGCCTTACAGCCACATATTCAAAGTGTTTGGCTGAGATCAGATTAATTTTTTTACCCTCGTAAAGGGTCTTTAAGAATAAAATCGCGACGCCACCTCCTCTTTTGTTCTCTTCCCTCGTAAACTGAACAAATTTGTACTCTTCAGTTAACATGTCTCGAAGGACCTGATCCTTGTGCTTCTTCTTTTCATTTTTCATCCACGTCTCTGTTAAAATTAATACATCTTTGTTTTTCTCTAATAAACCCTTCAATTTTTCCTTTTTACTTTTAATCGAGCGAAAATTGATCAGCACCCAGCTTCCAGTATTTCCTGCATTCTTCTGCTCGTTAAATTTCCTTGTAGCAGCACCATTACCATCATCACTATCACGGCAGTCAGCTGGGGGCACATAGTCTTTATCTTTCTTTGTGTCATCAACACCACTCTCCTCACTTGGTTGATTACTTTCTTCCTCGTTGTCACCACCACTCCTTGTTTCGGAGGCAGACTGTTCTTCACCTGCTTGTTGAGCTAGCTTGATCACCTTGTCTCTGTAAAAGAACCCAGTGAAGGTCGAGTCAGTGTGATTTCAGCTGTAAGTCGTCACCAAAAACAACAAACAACAAACAGGACTCGTACCAGATTTACCTAAAACAGCTGGAATGCAGCAAATTTACTAATGAAATCCTGCCTGACTGTGACATGATGTTGTTTATAGTTTCCTTGGTGATTATTTATGGAGGACTTAGTAATTCAGAACAATGGATGTAAGTCTGTGCTCCAACCTGGCAGATTTGCTGTGACCGTGCCAAATTCTTTAAAGGATATGAGTTCAATTCAGGCATCGTTAGGTTGATCTACTGTTGTAACTCATGGTTAGTGAGCATCAGGGTTTTAAACTGGGTCATATGTTGATTTGGGGGGGGGGGGGGGGTCACACAGAGAAGAGTTTGGGAACAGTTTCCAAACCTCAGCACCCAGAAACTCACTCCAAACACAACACAAAGGCAGTGACAGCAGTGATCCAGGTGTTTTCACAGGTGATCACCTAATGTGTCGTCATCGATGACGTCTGAAGCCTCGCAGGTTCAGAAAGTGGTTCGAGTGTCGCTGGGCTTTATGAACATGGATCCCTGCCACATGTGCCACATGTGCATGGTGGAGTTTCACCTGTGACATAGTCGAGCTTGTTTTCTTGGAGAAGGGTTTCCCTTTGAGCTGATCTCTCGCAGTTACACAGGATACTCCCGGAGCCGACTGGACTTCTTCGAGTTTGTGAAGACGCTTCATCCGAGAACCTTCTTCAGTTTTAAGACCAAATGGTGGAGAGTCCCACGTATGTAAACCCCAGTGGGAGGGGGGCGTGTCCCAGAGAGGGTTGTTGGCGCACTATTGACTATGTGTCTCATCGCGACGTGAGAGGCCATAAGAAGATTTCTTTGGTTGTTTAACACCTACAGGAAGTCAGAGCTGTGGTGGAGTCATTTTATATATTTAGAGAAAAACTTACTCAATGTTGCTGAATTGCTGAAAAAGGTCCCAGATGAACTTTTTGATCTTGTCAGCTGCAGCTCTCAGTGATTCGCTGGCTTCGGTCACATGATTCTTCCGGATTAATTCTGTCGACATTTGAATGACTTCAGGAAGTGGCAACTCCTTTCCACCATCTACAGATCCAACCTGACCGTCAGAGAGAACAGGTTACAACAGAATCATTTCTGTTCTTCATCAGTTTGTCAGTGTTAAGGGAAAAACTGCTGCAGTGATAAACCATAAAAGCATGAATGATATCTTTTTAAACCTTTAGTATGTGTTTAGATCTCACTAATGATGATGTAAAAATGAAATAACAGAACCTCACCACCACTTTTCCTTCGAGGATGTGCTGAAACTCACATCGAGACATTTCTTGGATGAGTTTTCGAGCTGATGCTGAGCTGAAGTTAATTTGGTTCTTGACTTTAAGTCTTTTTGCTGCTGCTGACAGAATTTCTTCCACGACGTGCTCACGGCTGTTTGTAGAAATCTTCAGCTTCTCTAACAGTTCCTCGTTTTTTTTCTGGGCTTCATTGATTTCACCTTCTATCTTCTGCAACTTCTCCAGTGATTCAGTGATTTCAGGACAAGACCATAGGGAAGATGATCTCCTTGAAAAAAGCTTAACAAATCCTCTCCTGTTATATTTTGGCTTTAGTTCCTTGAGCTCCTCAGACAGGGCTGTAAGCCGATCTCTATAGTGGTACAAAATCTTTATCCTGGAGAAACTGGCCTCCAGCAGCTCATCAGCAGCAGTGCTCATCATGGAGGTTTCTCTGTCCATCACAGAGCAGGAAAGGACGCCTTCATGGGAGAAACGTTTCACCATCATCATCATCATCATATAAACAGTAATGACTGAAACCAGCAGCACCGAGCACCAAAGGGCAGTGAGGGTCACAGGTCAGTCAGCCTGTTTGCTGCTGTGAACACTCTTTATATTTGTTCTTTGCTTTCACCCAGCAGGCTGTGGCTCTGTGCTGGACGCACAGCGGTGCTTTCTTCAAGCTTTCCTTCCTGCGTTTAGATAAACTCCACACATTTTTACCCCTGGAGCACACCCAGCAGGAGTCACTCGTTTTCAGTGGACATGGTTGATGTGGACGTTGTGGAGGACGATAAATACCTCAGAGTACACACTGATAATAAACCGGACGTGGTTAAAAACACCACTGCCCTCTACAGGAAGGGCCACAGTCTCTGAGGTCCTTCAACATCTGTCGACCAATGCTCAGAATTGTCTATGAGTCTGTTGTGGTCAGTGCTATCCTCTGTGCTGTTGCATGCTGGGACAGAGGGTTGAGGGTCGCAGACGCCAACAGACTCAGTAAACTGATCAGAAGGCCAGAAATGCTGTGGGGACGGAGCTGGACTCTCTTAGGGTGGTGTTGGAGAGGCGGGTGTTGTCCAACACTGTAAAAAAATATTGTAGAATTTACAGTAAAACACTGGCAGCTGTGGTTGCCAGTGTTTTACCGTGGAAAATATAGAGATAATGCAGAATACATAACGGTATACTTGTTGATAAACGTAAAATTCACAGTCAGCTGGTCCATATGTATATATATATATATATATACATGGACCAGCTGACTGCTCACACAAACCACACTGGCACAGAATGATACTGAGCCCATGACACTAATGCTGCCCAGTGATGCCCTCCTTAGGCCAACATGGGCACTGTGGGCAGACCCCATGATCCACAGAGGGCCTCTGTACCACATGTGTTTCCTGCTGGTGCTGTTCGGTATGTAGCTCTGCTCGCAGAGACCAACTCAGAGCTGTCAGACTGTTTGTTTCACTTGTTGAGTTCTTTGCAGCGTGTCAGTAAGAACCAGTTTAACTTCATATTTCTGGCAGTGGAATAAAACATTCTTTCATCTTCTCCACAGTAATCACATTTCCCTGTCTGCTGTTTCCTTATATTAAGTAACGTGCCTCCAAACATGGCTGTGTGGGGCCACTGTGGGTGTGTCCACACACAGTGGCCCCATACGCACATTATGGCGCCACCCAAAAGGTGAAAACTATCAGCAGCGAGGAGCATTGTGACATGCTCTCGAGTTCATTCGATCTGCCCGTGGCCGGAGGGATTCGACCCGTTAAAGGGCTTCATCACTGCATTGCCAGACGTGGCCGTCCTGGACAGTAGAGCTGCCCGCTCAGCCCTCAAACAGCAGGGTTTAGTAACAGCCCCCACCCAGTTCAACAGGAAGCTACATGCACTCTTATTGCCAAAGAAGGAAGTCTGGTCATGTGAAGTGACTTTGTGATCAGTTTGTAAAGTGAAAAGTAAAAACGTTGAGCAGAGATTAAAAGTTTGAAAGCAAAGCCTCGATGTTCACCCGCAGAGAGGAAAAAGCTTGTTTTCTGCACTCAGTCATCAGACGCTGGGCTCACCTGTTCAGTTAACAGAGACAATGACAACAGCAGCTCACCTGCTTTAAAGTGGAGCAGGAGTCAGACCCTCTGCCTCTTGGTGAGAACACATCTGTATCCGTGGCTGTTCCTCTGAAGCACCGAGCTCAGCCCCCACCATCATGTGACCTCTGCTGACGTCCTGCATGTCTGTGCAGGCTCTCAGTCGTCCCGTCACGGTAAGCTGAGCTCTTCAAAATAAAGGGCCGGACTCGCACCAGTTTCTTGACTCCTGTTGTTGTCTGGATGATACAGTCCATGCGCTTCTCTGTAAAAGTTTCTTAGATAAAGTCCTGCACACTTTGTTTTACACTGAATGTAATTCTGAGTGCATTTGTGTTCTGGGCCACATGATGTGTTTTAACTTCTTGTTTTTATTCTTGTTTTGTCTCAAATTGTTTTTCTGTTTATATAAATACATCACGTTTGCTTGATTCATGGCCCGACATGTGCAAAGGTCACATGAACTCCAGTGGTCTAAGGAGCTTGCAAAGAAAAGCGTCTGGACTTCTTTAAGTTGCTTGAAGACGTTTCACCTCTCGTCCGAGAAGCTTCTTCAGTTCTAAGGTCAAATGGTGGAGAGTCCCAGATATAAACCTAGTGGGAGTTTCCCCCCACAGAGGGACAAAAGGACCCCTGATGATCCTCTAATCGCCTGAGCCAAGGTGTGAAACTGGGCGTGGGTCCCAATCAGCCAGAGTTTCGGGTGTGTTCATTGTGAAACCTGGTCCCACCTGGGACCCACGCCCAGTTTCACACCTTGGCTCAGGCGCTCGTCCGTGTCCTTTTCTTTGTGCACTGGTGTGCAGTCATGTGGGAACAGGAAGGAGCCATCCCCACACTGGTCCCACATACTGGGAACACGAAGGTGTCCGCAGTGTCTCGGTCTGCTGAAGCACGAAGACTCCTGAAGAACACCCCACACCATAACCCCCCTCTACCAAACTTTACACAGCGCAGTCAGACAAGTACCGTTGTCCCGGCAACCGCCAAACCCAGACTCGCTCGTCCATCGCCAGATGGAGAAGCGTGATTGGTCAGTCCGGGGAACACGCTGACACTGCTCTAGAGTCCAGCGGCGTGTTCTACACCACTGCATCAACTTTATTTATACCCATAGGTAAATTTGCTTTACAGAAAAATTGCAGCATTTGGCTTCAAAAGCACACATACCTGATAAATATAAACCTCACTGTAACACATTTATAGTACTTTAACGTTTCGAGTCAAAAAAACGATGTACGGTGTGGGGGACCAGAGACGGGACAAACGTTTCCAACTCTCATCAGTGTCCACCTGTCCAGTCTGCAGATTGTCAGCCACCTTCACTTCTTCACTGGAACATTAGATGGACTCTGTCTGTCCACCCTTTACATCTGAGGTCATGTGACTGCCTGCACACTCTCCCCTTTGACCTTGACTGAATCAGTTCATTGTTCCAATTTGTGCTGTTGTTCTGTGTCAGTGTGCAGACCTCTACAGTATCTTTCACATCGTTCCTTTTTCAGAATCACTTTTATCCCCATGATCACTGCGCTGACTCTCGCACATGCAGCGATCATCAGGAGGGCCTCAGGTGTTCAGGAAGGCAGCTGTGCACAGATGTGGAAAGCAGCTAACTTCTCCTGTTCATTTATTCTAATTATTTATGCCTCACAGCTTCATAATGCCCTCCCTCGTCACGGCTCCTGGCTTCAACAACCCTTCCGGTAGGAGCGCATGGGCACCAACAGACTGTTAGCACATGGCTAACATTAGCATTACTGTAGACAGCTCATCACAGTTACTCTGTGCTCTGAGAGCTGCGTGCACTGCTGCTGTTCATCTCATGTGCTACCAGCCCTCACTGTCAACCTGGAAACCTCATCACTGACATCATCACCCAGAGAACAAACAAACAAACAAACAGGCGTGTAAACAAAAAACTTTATTTATCAGAGAGAAACAAACAGCAGCAATGCTGCCATGGGAGAAAACAAGAGCAGAGGGGGATTCTGGGTAATAACTGACGTGGTAACATCAGCACACACACACACACACACACACACACACGCACACAGGGGAAGTGACCAGAGAGGCTCATGGGAAGCTGTCATCGTCATCTTCAGCCATTTCTTTAGCAAACTCCAGATCCTGCTGCTCACGTTCCCGACGCTCCTGAACGCACCACACGCACACACACACACACGCACACACACGCACACACACGCACGCACACGCACGCACACACACGCACACATAGAAAAAACAGATTGAATGTAGATGACAGGAAGTGCATCTTTATTATTTTATTCTGATTTGTCTCTGTGTAAGCTACAGTCACACGCTGCCACCATGTGGTCAACTAAAGACATGGCATCACGTGCTGTGTGTGTGTGTGTGTGTGTGTGTGTGTGTGTGTGTGCGTGCGTGCGTGCGTGTTACCTCTGCAGACTCCAGGTCCTTGTTGTACGCTTTGGGAGGAAACCTCATGGCCTGCAGGAGGACAGAGGGAGATTAGCATCGGGGTGATCGACTCTTAAACCTGAGGTCGTGTAACCGAGTGGATCCCCGGGTCCTGCTCCTCCACCTCCTCCTCCTCACATTAAAGCAGATTGAGGAGGAGCAGGAGGAAGAAGCTGCTTCCACAGATTTGACAAGAAGGCTTCCAGTCAGACCTCTGCCGACAGGAAGTGACAGAGCTCGCAGCATTATGGTGATGCAGAGCAGTCTGTGGGCGGAGCTTTTGTGATTTCACATTCTTGTGTTGACCTTGAGTCCTTGGGTGTGAGAGGTGTGTGTATGTTCAGGTGCGCTCACCTTGACCGACATGTTGTGGATGTCGAGGCAGAAGGAGATCCTCTGGTGGAACGCCAGCTGAGGCTCCCGGGTCCCGTAGATGTCCATGGTCTCCTTGGACTGGACGAAGCCTTTCTCGTGGTTGATGCTGGCCTCGATCACGCCGTCACGGATCGCCTGTGACGCAAACACGCAGAGGTCACACAGAGGTCACGAGGTCAGCGTTAAAAAGGTGGCGCTGAGCGCGTCCGTTTACCTTGGCAACGATGAACTCGGCGTCCTCAGGACTGTCGAGCTGCAGCTTCTGAGCGATGTCGGCGAGGGAGATCCGAGAGTACGAGAGGCTGATCATACGCACACCTGCGCACACACACAGATCAGTAACACACTGAGCGCGACTGATGAGCAGCGTGCTGTGTGACGGCGGCGTACGATTGGCTCACCGGTCTTGATGACGTTGTGTCTGAGGCGGATGATGAGCGTGTACGTCCCGTCGGCCTGAAACTTCTCTCCAAACTGCTCCAACACCTGGTTAAACTTGGCCAGGTTACCTGTCCTCACAGCTGCACACACAGATACAGGAAGTGAACAGAGAGGCTCATGGGAAGCTGCGAGTATCTGAAGGTAGGTACACCACTGTGTTAGCAAACATTGTTCCTCCAATCAGAACCCATCGTTGCGCCATAACTCTACGGTTAGTCACATGATCAGGCGTGTGTGTGTGACACTGACCCTGTGTGAGCAGGAAGTAGGGCATCAGGGAGCGTTTGAGTGACGGCTGTCTGAACTGCAGGCGGTCGGGAATCTCTCCCAGCAGCAGCTCCACCACGATCAGCAGCTTGTGGACCTGAACGGAGCCGATCGATGCTTCAGTGATCAATACCAGACACCGATACCTGACCGTGTGTGTGTGTGCGTGCGTACCGTCTGTTTGAAGCCCACGGCGGTGTGCTGTGGAGCCTTCCTCAGAGCGTTGGTCAGAGTCCTGCGAGCCTCCGAGTACTCCAGCTGGATGGCTTTAATACGACCTGTGTGGGTCACATGACAGGCGGGTGAGCGCAGCGTCATGGCGGGGACTCGCCTGAGCGCCGCGGCTGTGAGCTCACCTGTGTAGTAGAGGTATCGCGCCCACTCGTTGTTGTTGGCGAGCTCGGGGAACACGGACTTGGACACGAGCTTCTCGGCCTGGTCGTACAGGTTGAAGTGCAGGTAGTTCCTCAGCAGCAGGTTCAGCAGCACCGCCTGCCCGTCGGCGTCGTGCCGGAGGGTCGCCGTGCGCAGGCGGGTGTGCAGGAAGCTGGGGGGGGGACAGTCGTGTGACTGCTTGTCTGAGGGTGTGATGTCATCAGGAAAGGAGAAAGGTGTGTACGTACCTGCGGATGATGTCGAGCTGGTTCTGGAACTCGTACACTCGGGCGTGGTAATAGTAGCACTTGGCGGCGACCAGGTCGAGAGCGCGGCGGTTCTTGGAGACGATCTTCTGCAGCAGGTCGTCCGACACTTTCTGCGCCTGAAACACAAACGTCACCGTCAGCACACAACAGAGCGTCACCGGCGAGCACAGAGTCCCCCGGCTCGAGTCCTTCGACCTTCGTCTTCAGCTGTTCACGCCGGCTCACAAAAGGCGTTTGTGCTGCTGGTTACCGAGGCTGGTTACCGAGGCGGGTCTCTGCAGCTGCTCGTGGAAAAACCCGGAGACTATGCGGGACACACACACACAGGTGAGTGAGGGGCGGGTCTCTCACACACACACACACACACACACAGGTGAGTGAGGGGCAGGTCTCTCACACACACACACACACACACAGGTGAGTGAGGGGCGGGTCTCTCACACACACACACACACACACAGGTGAGTGAGGGGCGGGTCTCTCACACACACACACACACACACAGGTGAGTGAGGGGCGGGTCTCTCACACACACACACACACACAGGTGAGTGAGGGGCGGGTCTCTCACACACACACACACACAGGTGAGTGAGGGGCGGGTCTCTCACACACACACACACACAGGTGAGTGAGGGGCGGGTCTCTCACACACACACACACACAGGTGAGTGAGGGGCGGGTCTCTCACACACACACACACACACACAGGTGAGTGAGGGGCGGGTCTCTCACACACACACACACACAGGTGAGTGAGGGGCGGGTCTCTCACACACACACACACACAGGTGAGTGAGGGGCGGGTCTCTCACACACACACACACACACAGGTGAGTGAGGGGCGGGTCTCTCACACACACACACACACACAGGTGAGTGAGGGGCGGGTCTCTCACACACACACACACACAGGTGAGTGAGGGGCGGGTCTCTCACACACACACACACACACACACAGGTGAGTGAGGGGCGGGTCTCTCACACACACACACACACAGGTGAGTGAGGGGCGGGTCTCTCACACACACACACACACAGGTGAGTGAGGGGCGGGTCTCTCACACACACACACAGGTGAGTGAGGGGCGGGTCTCTCACACACACACACACACACACACACACACACACACACACACACACACAGGTGAGTGAGGGGCGGGTCTCTCACACACACACACACAGGTGAGTGAGGGGCAGGTCTCTCTCACACACACACACACACACACACACACACACACACACACACACACACACACACACAGGTGAGTGAGGGGCAGGTCTCTCTCACACACACACACACACACACACACACACACACACACAGGTGAGTGAGGGGCGGGTCTCTCACACACACACACACAGGTGAGTGAGGGGCAGGTCTCTCTCACACACACACACACAGGTGAGTGAGGGGCGGGTCTCTCACACACACACACACACACACACACACACACACACACACACACAGGTGAGTGAGGGGCGGGTCTCTCACACTCACACACACACACACACACACACACAGGTGAGTGAGGGGCGGGTCACCTCAGTGTATCTCTTGTTGTTGGTCAGGTGAACCACCAGCAGCAGCTGCAGGTACGCCTCCACCTCTGGCAGCAGAGGAGCTGCCGCCGCCTTCCCCGTGCGAGGACGAAACTGAACGTCTCCGTCGGCCATCTCCATCGGCTGAGACACACACACACAGACACACACAGACACACACACACACACACACCATCTGATCAGGAATCGATCACCTTGTTATAAATAATCAGGTTACTGTTTGATGATGCGGCTCTCAGAGGTCAGGGTTCACTTCCTGTTTGTCATTAATTCAAAGCTGCCGCTCACCTCCTCCAGGAAGCCCAGCAGGAAGTCTCGGGTGGTGGCGTTGTTGGTGAAGAAGCCACTGATGGCTTTGTGGAGCACGTTGGTGTTGAGGCGGCGGCTGGTGGACGGCAGCGCCCGCAGAGCGCGGAGCACGAAGCGAGGCTCCTTCCCCGACACGGCCTTCTCGATCTGCTTCACGTGCTCCTTAATATCTGGGGGGGGGGGGGGGGGGGGGTGACATTAGCACCAGTCACATGACCCACAGACCTCGGCTCAGCGCGATCCTCATGTTTACGCCTTTTCATGCGACCTTTGACCTCCATCCATGCAGATGCTACAGAGAAGGAGCTTAGCTGCTTACAGCTGTGCTCATGACAACGCGGCTCTACATCCGTGCCGTAAGGTGACGGTTACATCCTCCTGAGAACCGGACGATCCATTCATGTCTCCTGTTACACCTGAGCCGCCCTGATAGGTCCTGGTGTTCTACACAGACGACGTCCTGGGCTTGCATTCATGCCTCATGTGTTAGGGCGGAGCACAAAGTCGAGGCTCACATCAGTCTCAGGTAGGACTGGGTGATACACCGAGTTTTTAAATATATCGATATAGTCTATGTTACGTTATAACTAGACTTGTGGAGCCGCATGTTTGCCTCGCTTTCGTCCACTTTTGTCTCTACGCTGCGTTACTCGGCCTCGCCTCTCCTTCACTGAACACAACTCCCCCTCCGCCATCGCTTCACCTGCAGGCAGGACGGACACGGCAGCTATCAAAGAGGAGCTGCTCGGTAAAAAGAAAACATTTGGAGACTATTTTAGTGCTGTCAGCGTGACGTTAACGCCATAACGGCATTAACGGGGCAAATCTCTGTTAACAAGTTACCGCGGATCGCCCCGTGCGGGGCTGGACAGCGTTAACGAGCTACTGTTTTATTTTATTCATGGAGCATTATTATTTAATAAGTGCTGATAATTTATTTCTGAGTAATTTTTCCTTGTACATCAGCGCTGTATGTTAATAAAAGTGCCTGTGTGAGATCTGGGACACAGCTTTGACTAAGAACTCTCTCTTTGTTCTCACTTTATGGCTTTAAAAATATCGAGATATATATCGTATATCGCCATCCAGCTAAAGAATATCGAGATATGAATTTAGGGTCATATCGCCCAGCCCTAGTCTCAGGCAAACTGATGTTTATGTTTATCCTTCATTGAGGCTGGGTTTCAAAGATTCATTGAATCCTGAATGATTTCAATATAAATGTATTTTAACGCCAGAATCTCAGGTTAAAGCTCACACAACTATTTCAACAACCACCAAACAGATAAAACTGTAAACGGGAGCAGACATGCAAACACAGAGCGTGGATCGTCCACAGACGCCGTTGGGCTGAAAGCTGCAGGTTTCATCACTCTGACCAAACCTGACTGAACCAGCAGCAGAAGATCAAACTACGCTTCATGTTTGATAAACTCTTTTTCTCTCCTGCACTCCTTATTGTGTCGTACATGTCATTGTCTTTCTTTATGCCACCTGTTCTGACCGGTCTCCCCGATGTGGCGTCTGTGTAATGTACGGGCGGAAGAGGTCCTATTTCTCTGGCTGTTACGTCCTGCACAGCTCTCTCTCCCTCTCTGCACTCAGAGACCATCAAATCTGTTTTCTGGGGGGGGGGTTCTGGTGCCGGTGTTGTGCCAAAGTAGGTATCCCCGACAGAATTTGTTTCCCCTGTGCTGGGAGCAGGAAGTACTGATGTTTTCATTTTGTGAAAAAGGGAAAAATTAGCATCGTTACGTTAGCATTCAGTTTGGGGGTTACAACAGAGAATTATATATCAGATGGGATTATTTTAATAAACCATTAACATTTTGGCTGATAACTATTTTTATTCTCCTGTAACTTTACTCTATAAAGAGCTAAATCCTCCAAAGTTTCAGGAGTAATGCGTCATAATAAGAAGTGTTTGTGAACGAAAAATCAGCAATGTGGGACCCTGTTTGTCCGTGATTTACACAGGGGGAACAAATTGTGGCAGGATCAGCCTGATATTATTTGTGTCCCACTATAACTTCGTTGTGTAAAGAGCTAACATCTCCAAAATGTCAGGAGTAGTTAGTCATTACAAGAAGTGTTTGTAAACTAAAAATCAACAATGTGGGACCCTGTTTGTCCGTGATTTGGACAGTCCAGCGTGTGCTCCCGACGCAGGGGAAACAAATTCTGTCGGGGATACCTAGTTTGGCACGACACCGGTCTGAAGGGGAACGGGGCCCGGTCCGGACCCGCGAATGGGAGAGGTTGGTGTCGGTTTTAAGCTAAATGACGCGCAGACTCTCTGGGGCTGTTAGCCCCTCATGCTAATAGGCTAACCGCCGAGCTGCCGTGACTCTCGGTACCGGGCCAGCACAGACCCCGTTCCCGGGTCTGTGCTGGGGGGTATCGGTATTGGTGTTTGAAGAGTTTTACCGTCCAGGGTCAGGCTGTCCTGCTCCTTTGGCTGTTTGGCCGCATTAGCCGCCTCCTCTTCAGGCATCTCCACGTCCTGCGGCTCTGGGCCCACCTCCTTCGGCTCCTTTGGCTTCTCTGCCTTCGAGTCCCGGTCCCGGCCTCCCGCCTTGTCGCGTCGTTTGGCCGCGGTCTCCTTCATGCTGTGTCTGGGTGGATGAAACCGAACCGAGCTGAACCACAATGACTGGACACTATTCTGTGGCGCAGAGGATTCTGGGATATGACAGGCAGAAGCAGAAGAGAGCGGAAACAGCAGCGCAGGCTCGATAATCGATCACAGATGTGTGTGTGTGTGTGTGTGTGTGTGTGTGTTCCTGTCTAGCTATCTTTGTGAGGACCGAAATCTGTCACTTGTGAGTCACACACTCAAATTCAAATTCAAATTTTATTTGTCACGTACACAGTCATACACAGTACGATATGTAGTGAAATGCTTGGACAACTGCTCGTGACCTAAAGAAAACAAAAAAGGAAAAGGCTATGAATAAGATAGGAAATAAATATGAAAAATTAAAAAGGGTAAATTTAACTAGGAAGGAATAAAATATAAATTAAGGTTAAAAATGAAATAACTGTACAACACAAATTAGAATGAAGGGTAAATTTAACTGGGAAGAATAAGATAAAATATATAAATTAAAGTTGAAAATAAAATAACTGTACAACAAAATACACAATACACAATATAGAACTATATAAGAATGTATGAAGAAATCTAAATATAAATAAATATATACACAATAACAGCAGCTGTACAAGTATTAACTGGAAATGAAGAATATAGTGACCAGTGTTGTGCAAAACCAAAGTCCAGAAAGTCCAGTGTGTGTGTAAGAACCATATGTGTGGGTCAGTACTGTGTGGTGGTGTGATTGAGAGACCGTATCGCCTGCGGGAAGAAGCTCCTCCTCAGTCTCTCTGTGTTGGTCTTCAGGGAGCGGAATCGCTTTCCTGACCTCAACAGAGAGAACAGTCTGTTGTTGGGATGGCTGAGGTCCTTCACCATCTTCCTGGCCTTGGTCCAGCACCGCCTGCTGTAGATTGAGTGCAGGTCAGGGAGCTCGGAGCGGATGGTGCGCTCAGCTGACCGCACAACCCTCTGTAGAGCTCGTCTGTCCTGCATGGTGCTGTTCCCGAACCAGGTTAAGATGTTTCCCGCCAGGATGCTCTCTATGGTGCACGAGTAAAAGTTCCTGAGCACCTTGGAGGGCAGTTGGAAGTCTCTCAAGCGTCTGAGGTGGTAGAGACGCTGTCGGGCCTATTTCACCACGGTGTTGATGTGACAGGACCATGACAGGTCCTGCGTGATGTGAACTCCGAGGTATTTGAAGCTGTCCACTCTCTCCACTGGGCACTCGTTGATGACGGGGGTCTGGTAGTTCCTCTCCTGCTTAGTGCTGAAGTCCACTATCAGCTCCTTTGTCTTACTGACGTTTAGAAGGAGGTTGTTCCTCTGGCACCAGTTCTCCAGATTCCTAATCTCCTTCAGGTAGGCCGTCTCGTTGTTATCAGAGATCAGGCCCACCACGACGGTGTCGTCAGCAAACTTGATGATGGTGGTGGAGCTGGTAGTGGCCACGCAGTCATATGTGTACAAAGAGTACAGCAGGGGGCTCAGAACACACCCCTGGGGGGCTCCAGTGCTGAGAGTGGTGGAGGCTGAGACATGTCCGCCCATCCTTACTGCCTGCGGTCTGCCAGTTAGGAAGTTGGAGATCCACTGACACATAGATGAGCTGAGTCCCAGATGCTCCAGCTTGGTGGTGAGTGTGGAGGGAATTATGGTGTTAAATGCAGAGCTGTAGTCTATGAAGAGCATTTTAACATAATTCCCCCTTCTAGTGTCCAAGTGAGTGAGTGATGTGTGGAGGAGATGAGAGATGGCATCGTCTGTGGAACGATTTGGACGGTAAGCGAACTGTAGTGGGTCCAGTGTGTCTGGTAGTGAAGAAATGATGAAGTCTCTGGCCAGGCGTTCAAAGCACTTCATCACTACTGAGGTGAGGGCTACAGGGCGATAGTCATTGAGAGAAGCAGGGTGGGGTTTCTTCGGGACAGGAACAATGATGGACTCTTTGAAGCATGTGGGGATCACCGACTGAGATAAAGAGATGTTGAATATCTCAGTGAACACAGGAGCTAGCTGGTATGTGCAGTCTCTTAGGATACGACCTGGGATGCCGTCTGGTCCTGCTGCTTTCCTGGTGTTCACTCTCTTGAAGGCTCTTGAAGGCTCACTCACTGGTCCTCACAAGTTTGAAGACCTTTTTGAGGCTCAAAATGTGGTTTTAGTGTCAGGGTTACAATTAGGTTATGGTTAGGTTTAGGGTCAGGGTTAGGCATTCATTTTTAATGGTTAGGATTAGGCTAAGGGGCTAGGGAAGGCATTATGTCAATGAAGGTCCTCACTAAGATAGCTGAACGGGCTTGCGTGTGTGTGTGTGTGTGTGTGTGTGTGTGTGTGTGTGTGTGTGTGTGTGTGTGTGAGAGATGTGTTTTAGTGCGTTGCATTGATCCGCGGATTTCTGACATATGAAAGTCTGACCCTGCAGGGATCCATAGACTGTGCCGAACACACTGTGATTTCTGATGTTATTTGAATATGAAGTGGCGAACATAACGATGGTGTCTCTGTAACTTTAGAGTCAGAATAATGAAGTCAGAATAAGAGTAAAGACATGAACTCAGCAGAACAAACGGTTTATTTCACGCGTGGAGTCAGAATGACGGCTGAGCTCACTGAACACAGAGGACACAGTTCAAACAAACAGGGCTGATGGAGAGCCAGGGAACAGTTCAATCACACGTACCGCCTCAAACATCTTCAAGAAACCAAAATGCAGTGTTGGGAAGGTTACTTTTAAAATGTATTCCACTACAGATTACAAGTATTTTGTAACGTATTCTGAATACTTTGGATTACTTAATATATTATCATGCTTTTTACAACTACATGAATGTCCTATTGCTGTGTGATTTATTACTGTTACTGAAGGTTACTCGTCACACCAACTAGATGTTTAAATCTTAATATAAATGAGTAACAGTAGGTGGACATTAGGTAAGGCTGCACTTTTTGCAGCGATCTCGTATAGAAAACTATTCCACGCGTATATAAAACAGGTCCGCGGCTCCGAACCGTAGTAAAGGGACCTCTGGCTGATACGTCGGGTTCGTGTCGGCTCGTAGCTGAAAACTAGCTTTACTTTGTTGTCTGGGTCACTTTGCTAGCAGAGACAGAGAGAGGCGTTGAAAGGCTGCTGCAGCAGAACTTATTGTTTCAGAGGAAAACATGAACACGGTGTACAGTCGAGTCGTAACAGCTTACTTACAGCTGGGCTCGTCAGGCCCTCTGTTTGGCTGCAGTGGTTATTATTATATTTACATGCTTCCAGCTCCCGTTTCTGCTCGATGACAGCTCGTACCTTTCCTTTTTCTCCCTCCTCGCGCTCACAGACACATCACGGGTACGGCAGTCCATTCTCCCTGCAGCACGGACTACACTGCCCATCAGGCTGCGTGCTTTAGGGCGATGCCTGTAACACTCTGCCTGTTGCCTTCATATTAAACAATTTTTGTGAATAATTTTTAAAAAATATTTCTTCCAATCATTATGCTGCTGCAGGTAGGGGTGACGTGGGCCGTGAGACTGAGACATTAGAGCCTCTTAATGCGTGTTTGTTCGGGTTTCCACCGGCGTGGAATTACCAAAAATAGAGAGGACATAGCCGAACATATGAAACAGGAAAAGACCGCCATGTAATCCATTTACTTCAACAAAGTAACTGTATTCTGAATATCATCTTTTAATTGGTAACTGTAACGGAATACAGTTACTCATACTTTGTATTTTAAATACATAACGGCGGTGCATGTACTCAGTTACTCCCCAACACTGCCAAAATGCTTCTCTAGAACTTCGAGGCCCAATATGTCTTTGTGTGGGTGAAACCACAGGAAGATGACCGATGACATTATGGCATTATATTAAGAAAGTCTCATGGTGGTGTCAGGAAGGTCAGAGTACTTCCTGAAGAGCTTCACAGCCAAATGACCGTCCTGTGATTTTATATCTGTCTCTGCTGACGTCACGCTGCAAAGGCACAAAGCCTTCAAGTGGAGAGCAACAACAGTTCCCTCGTCATGATTCATTTATTAAAAAGAAAAATATTTCCCCTGCTGGTGTAAAAACCACTCAGGGCGGTCCTGACTGTGGAAGCCACCTGAGGAAGAGCTTCAGGGGATCCTAGAACTTCCTCAGTAACCTCTCAGTGACCAGTTTTACATTCTCACGCATCCCTGCGGCTTCCTCACAGAGAGGTCAGCCCAAAATCAAAATCACCATCTGCCCATACAGCAGCATCACCTCTCAGGTGAAGGGGCCGCTCACAGTGAAATGTGAGCATGTGTAGTCTTTGTGTACCTACACGTTCTGCTGCACAGCCATGCTGTGGTTGGTGAAGTTCAGAAGAAAGGAAAACTGCAGAACGAACTTTGAGGGCTTTTGTTTATTGTTGGTAACCAGGTCCTACTGCAGCTCTTCGTGTTTTCTAAGCACGGCTAGCATCCTGTCTAGAACCAGTTTCACGTGTTTCTCCTGCAAAAAGTCTGAACTGGTACCACTCACTTCACCAGATGCACCTTGTTTAGTTCTCTCACCTTTGATTGGGTGTGGTGCTTGTCCTCGATTGCACTCACCTGTCACACATTATATAAGGACTGCATTCACTTTTGGCTCACTCTTTCTTCACTTCCACACGGGGCGGCAGCTGAGGTGAGGTTCTATTTGGGTTTTATTTTATGTATTGTTTAAGGGAATGAGTAACTTAAATCTCTGTTTTCCTGTTTTCTTTCAGCTGTGGCAGTCCATGAGTGTCTTTGTTTCCTTCCTTCTTTGCCTTATTTATTCGAGAATAAAAGGAGAACCCTGAGAATAATTCTGAATTAGATGGCTGCTTATTCTTCTTCTAACCGGATGAGCCCATGATGCTGATTGCTTAAGCCCTGAACCTTCCTTCCTTCAAAACATGGTAAGCGTGTCGTGGAAACTAACAGTTGGTAAAGACGCAAAGTTTCGGTGTTTTTTTTGCTTCAGGCTGGGGTCCTTCTGATGTTGTTTTCCCCAGAGCCGATACTTAGAGGAAGGACGTCATCCAGGCTGGTTCTGATAAGGTACCAAGACCAAACTGGATCTGCACCACCACCGGGACCATGTCGGTGGAAAACTAGTATCAGACATCTCTGAGAAACTCAGATCACATCGATCTAGGAGAACAAACAGTCTCTATAAGGAAGTCACAGGAAAGTTTGAGAGTCCTTGTGAAGGGCTTATGGGCTTGTGAAGAGACTGAGAAGGTTCTAGGAGGACTTGAATATGTTGTAGAAATCTTTCACAGGACACTCTGAAGACGTGCTTCAGAAGGTTACAGGGTTCTCAGAGGAAGACCTAGAAGTACATGATCACATTCTAGAGAAGCTTTGTGGTTCCTTAGAGATGCTGAGTGTCAGTGAGGTATTGCATTGCATCATTAGGGAGTCCTTTATGTGCTTTTGTAACTTTTGGAGGGGAGCAACTGATCAGAAGGTACCTGGAGTCCCGTGGGCACCTGTGGGCAAAGAATGTCTGTGAAGGTTCTCAGTCATCCAGGTCATCTTAGTCAAAGGAGCTTGCAAAGAAAAGCGTCTGGACTTCTTTAAGTTGCTTGAAGACGTTTCACCTCTCATCCGAGAAGCTTCTTCAGTTCTAAGGTCAAATGGTGGAGAGTCCCAGATATAAACCTAGTGGGAGTTTCCCCCCACAGAGGGACAAAAGGACCCCTGATGATCCTCTAATCGCCTGAGCCAAGGTGTGAAACTGGGTGTGGGTCCCAATCAGCCAGAGTTTCGGGTGTGTTCATTGTGAAACCTGGCCCCACCTTATCATGCGAATTCCTGAGGTCAGATGGCCCAGGATGTGAGTGGGTGTTAAGGCGTCTGGGAAGGATCTCAAAACTGGATTATAGATGGCAGAGAGTTGGTGTCGTAAACCCCGCCTCTGTTCAAAGATGGTCGCTCACAGTGGGCATAGATGCTTTTTTCACTCCTCTTTCAAACCATCTGTCCTCTCTGTCCAAAATGTGAACATTGGCATCCTCGAAAGAGTGACCTTTGACCTTTAGATGCAGATGGACTGCTGAGTCTTGTCCTGTGGAGGTGGCTCTTCTGTGTTGTGCCATGCGCTTGTGAAGCGCATGGCACAACACAGAAGAGCCACCTCCTGATTGGGGCCCACACCCTGATTGGCTCAGGCGATTAGAGGATCATCAGGGGTCCTTTTGTCCCTCTGTGGGGGGTCACTCCCACTAGGTTTATATCTGGGACTCTCCACCATTTGACCTTAGAACTGAAGAAGCTTCTCGGATGAGAGGTGAAACGTCTTCAAGCAACTTAAAGAAGTCCAGATGCTTTTCTTTGCAAGCTCCTTTGACTGTGGGCAAAGAAATTGCTCTGGAAGTCATTACGGATGTCTTTGAGGGAAAACACAGCTGTGGGTAACTCTAGACAGGCATTCAGGAATTCCAAAAGGTCATCATGAAGTTGTCTTTTTGGGTTTATAAGGATTTTTGCTCTCCAGTAACTTCAGGTACTCCAGGTTTCGGCGTGTGACCGCCTGGTTCTGGCGGATGTAGTAGGCCAGGTAGCAGATGAGCATGAAGAGCCAGAGGAACATGGTGACGAGTGTCACCACATCAGTGGTTCTCCTCACAGACAAACACAGATCCCAGTCCTCCATCAGCACAAACAGTGGTATCCCGACAGCTCCTGTAACACCACATCACACAGTGTCAGACCATAAATCAGTGTGTAGCCAAAAGTAAAGAACAAAATGGTACAAAAGAAGGAAAAATGATGTGTTGTGTGTTCTTTGTTCAGCACATCTGCTGAGAGAAAGCTTACCGAGGTTTGGGAGATCAGAGGTTGCACAGACAACTTCTGCTAGTGAGGTCGGGTCCAGATCCAACTGAGGCATGGACATCTAAACACAAACAGAAAGTTGTAATGACTTTGTGTGAACTACAAACACACATCATTGCATCTGTGCACACCTCCATCCTGCAGTCACAGTGCCAGGGGTTATGTGTGAGGTTGGCCTCAATCTGCAGACCGCCGAGCACCGGCAGCTCCAGCGTGGACAGGCGGTTGTACGACAGGTCCAAGAAAGTAAGCGAGTCCAACCCACGGAAACAACCGTCTTCAAGTGAGGAGAGCTGAGGAGGGCGAAACAGTATGATCCTGCTGTGTCTTACTGGTATTAAACTGGTGCATACTCTAAACTGGTATGAAGAGCTGTTCACTACCTGGTTATGTGACAGGTCGAGCTCATCGAGCAGGAACAGACTGGAGAACGTGTCGGCCGCCAGAGAGGTCAGCAGGTTTTTATTCAGAAACAGACGAGTGGTGCGGTTCGGCAGGCCGATGGGTACCTGAGCGCACAAACACACCTGGATACTGTGAGCGCACGGATGCCGTCTGCTAAAGCTTAAAGAACATCCTCATCCTGCCTGAGAACTTAAAGTCAGGGGTAGTTTCATTCTCGGGTTGGAGGTTTTCACAGGTCATTCAGAGGCTAAAGTCCACCTGAAGCTAGGAAAAGCAGCCACACACGCACACGCACGCACACAGACACACACACACCTGGGTCAGTCTGAGTCCACTGCAGCGGACCGTCAGTCCTCCGTCTGCTGTCTCCAGTCGGTGGCAGGCGCTGATAGTGGAGACTCGGTTGCCACGACGCCACAATGCCACAGTGAGCGGTGATGTGGCCGACACCAGGCTGAGTGACGTCAACACCAGAAGAAGAAGAAAAAGGAGGCGGGGCATCCTCTGCAGTGAAACATCCACCACAGTGGAAGGCATCGGCAGCAGGTGCTTGGCGTGGGACATGATGATCACAGAGTCGACTTGTTACTTTAACTTCCTGTCACATGTTCAGCTGCTGGCGGCCATTTTGACTCGGTGTAAGCAGCAGGGAGCCGGGGGTGGAGCCTGTCTGCAGAAAAACAGTTCAAAGTTCAGCGGTGCCCCCTGCAGACTCCAGTCCTCACACTGATGTTTGTTGGAATAAAGACTCAGACGTCAGAAACACACCATCACGGTCAGCTGATCAATAATCATTATTAACTTGTTGTTAACACTCGTTACTGATATCAGGCGCCGGGAGAGGAAGTTTCTGGAATAAAACAATGTTGTAACAAAACAGCAGGAAAACAAAAGATTAAGGCGGGGATTACACAGAGTGAGGAGGAGGAGAATAAAGGGATGAGAAGAAGATAAAGGAGACGGATTCATGAAGCCAACGAGGAAATGAGCAGATTATCAGATTAAATCCTCCCACAGGGATTAAGAAAGAAGAGAGAAGAAAAAAGAAGTTAACCTTCGAACCCTTTAAAGCTGCTGGTCTGTTCCTCTGGGCTCCGCTACACCGACGAGGCTTTTACTTTGAAACTTTTCATCACTGTGGTAAACGTAGCCTTTGTTCACAGCTACAAATTCGAGTTCTTACTGTTAGCTGGATCAATAAAGCCTCAGATCAATAATAATCAGTGACATTGTTCATGTTTTATTGATCCGGGTAAAAAATCTGACTGAGATTCAAACTTCCTGTTGTCTCAGCACTCATGTAAAAGGAGGAATTCTGTCATCCTGTCATGTGACTCCTCTTCCTCAGTGTTTTCTATTCAAAAGGACTCTTCCTGTCCTTGCCTTTCACAATAAAAGCCTGTTGTGCTCTTTCAGTAGTGAACTGTTGTTGATAAGAAACTGACAGGATTACAGTGAAGTGACCTCCAGCTGACCGCAGGACTACATCCATCCACGCTCACTGTGAACACAGCCCAACACTTGAGCTCCTCCACCCACTCAGAAGCCTCACACTCAGTGTACTGTAACAGCTGCAGTGAGTTCATCATCATCATCATCATCATCACCTGTGCTGAGGTCGTGAGCAACGCTTCACAGCAGTCACATGACAGACCACAAATGTGTTTTTGTATTCATCAATATTTATCATCATTATTTGAACATAAAGCGTCACGCTCCTGTAACGCTGATATAATGTGTGGCCATGGAAACCGTTCAAGCCCCTCCCTGACAGGGTCCTGACTCAGGTGTGACCCTGACCCAGCCGCACTGCATCCTGATCACATCCCGGCCCAGACTTCAGTTTGATGTTGGCATGGGATCACAGACTAAAGCTGACTGTAGGTCAGTGATGGAGGCCGGCGGCGTGCTCGCCTTCCCTGTGTCAGACGTTTACTCCTGTTTTATTTGAGGTCAAACGTTTTAGTTCAGACAACAGGCCGAAGCACAGACACGTCCAGAGGACTGGTCCTCTGTGACATCACCAAACAAACATCAGAGATCAGAGCGCTCTGGTCTGACCGCACGGACAGGAAACGGGGCTGTCGCACGCTGACAGGACGCACGCGCCTTTGTTTCATGTTTGATCTGCTCAGAACAAAGTCTTCACCCACAAATGTAAAATTAGCAACAATATTATTATATTATTATTATTGTTGGTGTTATTATTATACAGTATTATTTTAATATTATTCTAAACCCTGTTTCAGCTCCATCACCACCTCTGTGGACCCACTCTCAGTGCTGTCATGATATTTACCTCCATGCTAACCTTGTATCTCCACTACGCTGTGCAGCTGTCAGTGCTGCTCACATCCCAAATGTTTCAGAGCTTTTTGGTTTGAAGCAAGACTGTTACCATGGAGACGCATCCTAAAAAGCCAGAAACCGATCTGTGACTGCACAAACAAACAAACAAACAAACAAACAACAGCAGGGCTGTACTCACATGCTGCTGCTCCAGACACAGACGAACAGCTCTGACAGGGCAGCGACTGAAGACGAAGCTCCGCCCACAAACGAAATAATAAATACAGTCAAATAAATAAACGACAGGAAAACTGCCGCCCACCAGAAACAACGTCACGTGACCCCACGGAGGGAAAAACTGTAAGGAAAAAAATCTGTTAGAAAAAAAACATAATTAAAGAAATGAATAAATGACGTCAGTGTGGTTTTATAAAAACACCCGTGAGAAACTCAATAAACAAATGCAAATAAATCAATAACACAATCGATTGCCTAACACTATCACTAGTTTCACTTTGCTCTTATACTAACAGCGTCATCACGTTTCTGTCCCTTATTTTACCGTTAAAATCATTTTACCTTCAGTTTTCTTTATTAGATCTCAACTATAAAATCATCAGAGTGAAAACCTTCAGCGACATAAACACGACCACGAGGGGGCGCTCTGCACTGGCCTTCCTGCCGAGACCCAGACTCTCTGGCTGGAATCAAACCAGCAACTTTTCACTGAGCAGAGCGAGTGTGTTCATCGCGACTTCACCGAGCGACTGACGGCACTAAAATCATCCTTCACGAGCACGCGGACTAATTAAATACCGATCCAACGTGTGTTATTCAATAATACTGAGCCATGGCTCCGAGTACTGCAGGCACTCCGTGTTGGTAGCACATGCAGTACTTATGTCAGTACTCACACAGTGCCCGGGGGCTGGTTCGCTTCCTGTTTCTATCAGGCAGGTGACAGGTGTCCGGTGGGCGGGGCTTCATGCACTTCGTGCCGCCTGTGCTGTGCTGATAGAGCTCGTGCTCACACTCTCTTTCTGCAGCGCGTGCAGCCTGCGCAGAAATGACGTATGTGCTCCGAGAAGCTGTTTCCAGAGTCCGGCTCTGAAACACCTGCTGTTCTGTTTCTGCTTCTGCGGCGTCAGACTGATGAAGTGACCGCTGCTGCACACACAGCGTGAGTACCACACACACACACACACACACACACTGTATTATAGTTTATGAAGTAAACAACTTCCTTTGTGCTTCAAACATTTTAAAACAGGTGCTTTAAAAAGTAGAATATCAAAACGAAATACGAATAAACTTTATTTACTTGATTTACGCAGAAAACAAAATCAGTAACATTTTTTATATACATATACTATATATACATACATATATATAGTATATGTATGTATGTATATAAATACTATATATGTATGTATGTATATATAGTATATATACATACATATATATATATATATATATATATATATATATATATATATATATATATATATGTATGTATGTATGTATATATACATATACATATATGTATATATACATACATACATACATACATACATATATATATATATATATATATATATATATATATATATATGTATGTATGTATGTATATAAATACTATATATGTATGTATGTATATATAGTATATATATATATATATACATACATACATATATATATATGTATATATACATATATATGTATATATACATACATACATACATACATACATACATATATATATATATATATATATATATATATATATATATATATATATATATATATATATATATATATATGTATGTATGTATATAAATACTATATATGTATGTATGTATATATAGTATATATATATATACATACATACATATATATATATATATGTATATATACATATATATATATGTATATATACATATATATATATGTATATATACATACATACATACATATATATATATATATATATATATATATATATATATGTGTATGTATATAAATACTATATATGTATGTATATATATAGTATATATATATACATACATATATATATAGTATATATACATATATATGTATGTATATATACTATATATATATGTATGTATATATATATATAGTATATATATATACATACATATATATATATAGTATATATACATATATATGTATGTATATATACTATATATATATGTATGTATGTATATAAAACTTCAGTGAAGTTTCTTTAAAAAATCAGACCAAAGTAAAACCAAGTGAGTAGTTTGTGTGGCATCGTGTTTTATGTACATGATGATAACGTCGGGGCGAGCGCGTGCTAAAGGACCTCCTCTCAGATCTGGACCCGGTCTGAGCTCCTGTCTGAGGTACAGACATCATGTCCCGGATGTTCTGCAAGCTTTAGGTCAGACGAGCATGTGGGCCCGTCACGTCCTTCGTCCTCCACACGTCTTCCACCAGAGGAACGCAGGACCCGCTACACCGGTGTCCCTCCGTGGATACGCCTCCCCCGACCATCACTGATCTGCCATCAAGTCTCTGAACGATGTTACAGGCAGCGTAGCGTTCTCCTCAGCTTCTCCTGACCCTTCACGTCTGTCACGTGTGCTCAGGCTGAAGCTGCTCACACATCTGTGAGAAGCACAGGGCAGCTCTGGTACTCTGTGGCACATGCCCGTTAGGCTCCACGGTGCTGGGCAGGAGCACAGGGCTCACATCGGGCCCTCGGGCCACCCTCATGGAGTCTGTGACGGTGCTCAGAGTGTTCTTGCTGGAGGTCATGTTGTGGCTCCGGCAGAGCTCATCCTTACACAGAGGAGCAGATACTGGTCCTGCTGGTGGGTTAAGTGGAAGTGACGGACGCCCTTTATAGGCTGCAGGTATGGCCTCACACTGACCCCAGCCAGATGCACATCTGGTGAAAAGCAGTCAGATGAGGAGGGGAAGTGTCAGCGACCTCCACCTGTTTCCTGTTTCAGGGGGTGTGTCGTTGCTGCCCCTGCACCTGTTATTCTTTTCATTAACGCCCTCTGATACTGATCGGATCAACAAGTTTAAATGAGTCGATGCTGCACCGATTCATCAGGTCGTATGTTGTGTGACGCTCAGGTTATGCAGTTGTTGTATGTTGGTGTGTCGTCATGGTGATGTTTAACATCTCGTGTCTCCATCGACCCTCCCACAGCTCCTCCTACTCAGACATCACCACCAGTCAGCTGACACAGGTGGAGGATGCTGCCTTGGACCCCTGACAGCGACAGCAAAAAAAGACCTGAAGAAGAAAAACAACAAGAGAATGAAGAGGAGTCGGACGTGACCACATCGAAGGACGACCCCGCCAGCCAATCAGATGCTGCGGTTAAGCCTCAGGACGGCAGCTCGGACTCTGGGGAGGAGGCGGCCGCGGTGCTGTCAAACAGGGAGGTGTTACCATGGCAACAGAAGGAGGAAGAGCGCGACGAAGCAGAGACACAGGCGGTAGCTTCATCGCCCGATGGACGATTCCTCAAGTTCGACATCGAGATCGGACGAGGATCCTTTAAGGCGGTTTACAAAGGACTCGACACCGAGACCACGGTGGAGGTGGCCTGGTGTGAGCTGCAGGTAACACACACACACACAGTAATAGTGGTAAAAGTAAAGATTTGTTTTTATTATTTACTAAACAACAATAATCGTTTTTTTGTACTTGTTTGTTTCTTATCTCAGGTCAGTTTGTGTGTTTGAGCTCTGAGGTCGGTTTTATGCTTTTATTGGCTGATACCTCAGACCGTGAGCTCTGATTGGCTCAGAATGAGGACCTTTAGGTTTGGTAAATGTTTAACACACCTGAGTTTGTGTCTGCGAGGACGCGCCTCCGTCCTCAGGGCTGAGCGAGCTGCACGCTCTCAGACTCTTCATCATCATCATTATCGACATGAGTTCACACACCGGCACTAATGAGCACGCCTTCTGACAGTGACCCATCTGTAAAACTAACAGGAACATGATTGGCCACAACTCCCAAGATGCATTTCTGCAATAACTCCCCAAAAAAGCGCGGCACTGCTGAGAGCATCAAACTAAGGCTATCGTCAGTCAGAGCGAGGTCCAGGGTCGGGGTCGCGGGGTGCTCCTCCTGCGGCGTTCAGTCTGAGCAGGTGTCGGTGCCAGCTCGCCGCGGCCGGGTGAAGACGTCTCCCTGTTTGTGGACAAACGGTTGTTCTTTCGCTGGTCGTCACAGGTGAACATTTGTGTCCACAAACAGACCGGCGACTGTAAACGTGCGAGCAACACGAGGCGAAGCTTTGCTCGGCGTTTGGTGTGAAACGACGTTAGACGAGCTGGTTCTGTTTAACTGAAAGCAAGCTGGCGGCCGGAGACGCCCATAGATACTGCCGAAGGGCGCGGCACGCCTGTGAGATAAACGGAGGTGAGCTTCGATGGGTTTGCCTCCCAACTTTACCTTCACTGTTATCAGCAGCTGTAGACGCCACATACTCCCAAACACTGCAGCGCTTTACTCATCTGTGAGCTCGTTCTGTCAGAATAATCCAGTTAAAGTGTTAATAAACTTGTAGCAGGTGGATGAAAACAGACCTGTTTAAACTCTGCCAGCACAGCTGCTGAGGAATCCAGTGTTTCTCATCTTTCTGTCTGCCTGTTTGCATCGTGTCACTTCCTGATACCGTCTAACAGAGAATATTAGATGAAGTTTGTCACGTTTAATAAATAATAATAATACAGGGAGTGCAGAGTTATTAGGCAAATGAGTATTTTGTCCACATCATCCTCTTCATGCATGTTGTCTTACTCCAAGCTGTATAGGCTCGAAAGCCTACTACCAATGAAGCCTATTAGGTGATGTGCATCTCTGTAATGAGAAGGGGTGTGGTCTAATGACATCAACACCCTATATCAGGTGTGCATAATTATTAGGCAACGTCCTTTCCTTTGGCAAAATGGGTCAAAAGAAGGACTTGACAGGCTCAGAAAAGTCAAAAATAGTGAGATATCTTGCAGAGGGATGCAGCAGTCTCAAAATTGCAAAGCTTCTGAAGCGTGATCATCGAACAATCAAGCGTTTCATTCAAAATAGTCAACAGGGTCGCAAGAAGCGTGTGGAAAAACCAAGGCGCAAAATAACTGCCCATGAACTGAGAAAAGTCAAGCGTGCAGCTGCCAAGATGCCACTTGCCACCAGTTTGGCCATATTTCAGAGCTGCAACATCACTGGAGTGCCCAAAAGCACAAGGTGTGCAATACTCAGAGACATGGCCAAGGTAAGAAAGGCTGAAAGACGACCACCACTGAACAAGACACACAAGCTGAAACGTCAAGACTGGGCCAAGAAATATCTCAAGACTGGTTTTTCTAAGGTTTTATGGACTGATGAAATGAGAGTGAGTCTTGATGGGCCAGATGGATGGGCCCGTGGCTGGATTGGTAAAGGGCAGAGAGCTCCAGTCCCACTCAGACGCCAGCAAGGTGGAGGTGGAGTACTGGTTTGGGCTGGTATCATCAAAGATGAGCTTGTGGGGCCTTTTCGGGTTGAGGATGGAGTCAAGCTCAACTCCCAGTCCTACTGCCAGTTTCTGGAAGACACCTTCCTCAAGCAGTGGTACAGGAAGAAGTCTGCATCCTTCAAGAAAAACATGATTTTCATGCAGGACAATGCTCCATCACACGCGTCCAAGATAATTGAAATGGGTATATATTTGTTTTTTGTTAAGTTGCCTAATAATTATGCACAGTAATAGTCACCTGCACACACAGATATCCCCCTAAAATATTTAAAACTAAAAACAAACTAAAAACTACTTCCAAAAACATTCAGCTTTGATATTAATGACTTTTTTGGGTTCATTGACAACATGGTTGTTGTTCAATAATAACATTATTCCTCAGAAATACAACTTGCCTAATAATTCTGCACTCCCTGTAATCATTTGATTGTTTCTGATTTGACTCGTTTGGTGGCATGGTTCGCTCAGACCTCTGCCGTCTGACAGGTGAGTCGCAGCCTGTTTAGCCTCCCTGGACTCTAAACAGGTGCAGAGGATTTATCACTTCTAATAATGGCTCCATCCTCTGCGGGATGCAGGGCGAGGCGTTATGGAAACAGCTTTGTTCCTCTCACTCAACTTAATAAGAACTGTTGTATTAGACTCATCGTGCCTGATGACCAAACATGTGTGTGTCAGGTTCACATAGGTGTGTTTTGGGACGACAAACGCCATCATTTCTCTGTAAAGTCTAAATAAAGTAACTTTGAACCTAAATGAGACTTCCTGAGAGGTCACAGGTCAGCCAGGATTCTCCATGGAGGCTTGATACAGATACTTAAGTGTTTCACAGTAAAGGTCAAAGATCGGTTCCAAGCGAGTCAGAGACGTCAGCAGCGTGTCGTTGTGAACGCGATTGAATCCTGAGTCTGTAGGCACACGTTTGCTGCACACATGCAGGCAGGACAGCTGTGCACAGTCATGTCAGAGCAGCACTGACTCTCCCCTCAGTGAACGTTTATGCAAACCTGCTGAGCTGAATATCACACAGCTGAGTGTCACACACCGGGTTTCATCAGAGCCTGCAGACCTCTGGTCCCAGACCAGATCAGTGTAAGGTTGGTTTGTTTGTCTTTTTAGGTTTTTATGAGAGCGTCTGTGGTTTAAGGTTCAGCTCTGAGTCAGGACAGCATGAAGTTTAATACGAAGGGACTGTCCTGAGGAATTTATGTGTGAGGTTATAAAACACTTTATGACTGATTTAAAGCTCCTACTTCAGTCAGGCTCAACAAAAACCATTGTCTTCCTCGTCCTTCGTCCTTTCGTCTCATCTTTAATAGAGTGAAAAACACACGGGGCCCGGTCCTCTCAAGGACACATAGACCAGCACGTGTGTGATAAAGGGTTAACAGTGACTCAGCGCGTTGTTGTACCGTACACAGTATCTGATTGGACGGACAGCTGCTGGCTGTTGATAACACACACACACACACACACACACACACACACACACACACACACACACACACACACACACACACGCACACAGGGCAAAGAGGTCAAAGATCAACTCTGTGCTGAACTTCCTGCTTTGTGTTTATGGTCATTATTACAGGCACTCTCACCTGGCCTTCATGCTCACCTGTGATTGGTCAGCTTCTGAGATCACACACAAATAAACATTTTCTTAGTGGTCCTTTATTTTCATGCTTTTATTGTGAAAATCGTGGTGAGTAGATTGATTGTGACGCAGAGCCAGGGTTATGCGTGTAACCTCCAGTGTCTAAACAAGAAGGTTTAAAATCAGCATTTACATGTTCTTTATTTTTTATTTCATTAAATATTTCATTTATTTTATTTGTAAATGTTTAATTAAATCTTATGACTTTTATTGTTCCTGTATCATTCATTTTGTTTTATATTTCTAACTGTATTTTTATTATTTTAATTACTTTATTTATTTATTGTGAGTTTATTCCTTTTAAATGTATTCTTGTCCCATTTATTTATTTTGTTGTAATATTGTATTTTTAGTTTACTGCTTTTCAGTATCTGAATCTGCGTGTAATTTATTTGACTTTTTGAATTGTATGTCTTGGTGCGATTTGATGTCTGTTTAATGGTTAGACTGGTGCCACAGCTCTTGTGTGTGTGAACCAGAAAAATTAAATATACACCAAAGAAACGCGTCGTACAGACGGCGTGTGTGTGTTTGGTGCTGGTTTCCCATCATGCTCTGCAGTGATGTGAGAAGCGTATGTTGTCCTGTCAGCAGATCTGTTAGTGTACGAGGGCTCAGCGTCCTTCACAGCAAAGCTGCGTCAGAGCCGCCTCATTGATTCAATTCAATTCAATTCAATTCAATTTTATTTATATAGCGCCAAATCACAACATAAGTCGCCTCAAGGCGCTTTATAGATACAGAGAAAAACCCAACAATCATATGACCCCCTATGAGCAGCACTTTGGCAACAGTGGGAAGGAAAAACTCCCTTTTAACAGGAAGAAACCTCCAGCAGAACCAGGCTCAGGGAGGGGCGGGGCCATCTGCTGTGATTGGTTGGTGTGAGAGAAGGAAGACAGGATAAAGACATGCTGTGGAAGAGAGACAGAGGTTAATAACAGATATGATCCAATGCAGAGAGGTCTGTTAACACATAGTGAGTGAGAAAGGTGACTGGAAAGGAAACACTCAATGCATCATGGGAATCCCCGGCAGCCTACATCTATTGCAGCATAACTAAGGGAGGATTCAGGGTCACCTGGTCCAGCCCTAACTATATGCTTTAGCAAAAAGGAAAGTTTGAAGCCTAATCTTGAAAGTAGAGATAGTGTCTGTCTCCTGAATCCAAACTGGAAGCTGGTTCCACAGAAGAGGGGCCTGAAAACTGAAGGCTCTGCCTCCCATTCTACTTTTAAATACTCTAGGAACAACAAGTAGGCCTGCAGAGCGAGAGCGGAGTGCTCTAATAGGGTGATATGGTACTACAAGGTCATTAAGATAAGATGGGGCCTGATTATTTAAGACCTTGTATGTGAGGAGCAGGATTTTGAATTCAATTCTGGATTTAACAGGAAGCCAAAACAGGAGAAATCTGCTCTCTCTTTCTAGTCCCTGTCAGGACTCTTGCTGCAGCATTTTGGATTAGCTGAAGGCTTTTCAGGGAGTTTTTTGCCGATCTGATCTCTGAATTCACGGACGAGCGAATGATTGGAAATGTTCATGTGTTCGTGTCGTAACAGACTCACCGTCTGAACAAGGCCGAGCGTCAGCGCTTCAACGAGGAGGTGGAGATGCTGAAAGCTCTGCAGCATCCCAACATCGTCCGATTCTACGACTCTTGGAAGTCGACGCTGAAGGGACACAAATGCACCATCCTGGTGACGGAGCTCATGACGTCCGGGACCCTCAAGATGTGAGTCCAGAACCAGAACATTTGGTTCTTCTGTAGTTCCTCAACACTCTGTATTTGGGAACTTGATGCTGATTCTCACCGTAGTACATCAACAACTAATTTTTCAGATATCAGTGACTCTGTCAGTGCGCCCCAGGGCGGCTGTGGCTACAATGTAGCTGCCATCACCAGTGTGTGCATGTGTGTGTGAATGGGTGGATACCTGAATGTGTCCTTAGGTACTAGTAAAGCACTGTACAAATACAGGCCATTTACCATTTACTCAGTTTACTGGTTAAATAATACATGCTGATGAATTCTGGATCGTGTTGCAGATTTAAAGTCAGATTAATCCGTTACCAGTTCTTCCCCTGGATTAGTGATCATATCCACCACCAAAGAAGAGGGTGCAGAAAACCTGGAGGTAGATGGAACAAGACTTCCTATCTCCATATGAAGGAGTTATTAGTCACACTCATCCAACATCTTATTTTACTAGTGTGAGTAACGATAACAAAGATTAATCCGATGTTGTTATTTGACACCATCAGCAAACATCCTAACCCTCTTCAGTCTGCTGTTACTCCAGTGTCTGCTAATAACTGGGAAAATGTTTCTTCACCTGCAAGATCAAAATATCAGGTCACACCCAGTCCGTGCCTCTTCAACCAGCCGAAGGCTTTTACCCAGTTCTGTTGTCCGAGGTCAAAGCACTTCTCCAACAGATCTTTTGGATATAGCCTCACACATGTGCACCTCCCCCTGGCCTCTCTCTCTTGTCAGTCCCTTACATCTGGCTGTGTCCCAGATTACTTTAAAACAGCCGGTGTCTTTCCTGTACTAAAAAAAACCTCCTCCACTCTTTTAAACAATTTTGGGCCAATTTCCAAACTTCCTGTTTCTTGTCAGCTCGTTGAGATTGTTGGGTCGGCATCGCTGGTACTGGTCTCAAATGGGTTTCTTTATACTTTTCAGATTCCTCAGAATTCATATTAACCAGTGTCCTCATCTGCACCAGTGGAGTCTCCCAGGGCTCGGTCCTTGGACCAGTTCTGTTGTCTTTGTCTATGTTACCTCTGGGTCAACTAATCAGTGGTTTTAATGGAGTCTCCTACCACTGCTATGCAGATGACACACTGTAATATGTCAACAGCCTCTCTTGCTTCAATGTTTCTCTGCCATTATTAGTTGCATGTAGTCTGACTTCCTCCATCTCAACTCTGGTAAAACCGAGGTTCTAGTGCTCGGCCCAGACAGTTTCTCTAAGGACGTTTATCAGTACATCGGCCCCTCGCCAATAACATCAAATCATCTGCTTTTTATCGCTTTTGATTACCGCCTGAATTTTGAATCTCTCAAAGGTTAGCCAGTATTGTTTCCTTCATCTGAGAAATATTGTGACAATCAAACCTTTACTGCCAGTCAGTCATCTTGAACTTTTAGTATACATCTTGATTACTGCGTCTTTCACGTGCGTCTCTCCATAGCTCATCTCCAATTAGTTCAGAAAGCAGAAAACCAGCTATCAGTCACATATCACACCAATCCCTGCCTCCGTTCACTGGCTTCCAGTATAATTCAGATTTAAGATTGTGTTATTGACATATAAGGCTCTACATGGATGGGCCCTGCTTATGTAGCTGAGCTTCTAACACCTGATCAGCCCGCCTCTCCGATCGTCCAATCAGGGCCTTCTGACTGTCCCTCCCTCTGATTTTAAAACCAGAGATGATCGCAGTTTGTAGGCTGTGGGACAGCCTTCCTCAGACTATCAGGTTGGCTGACTTTGTGTTTTAGTGAATGCTGAAAACTCATTTTTATAGGTTAGCGTTTCCTTAATTCATTCCCCTTCATTTGTTGACGCAGTTTGAAACCACGCGTTGAATGAATGTCTGTAAGTTTTAACATGTACACTTATCATCAGTGTCCAGCTGCGCTTTGTAACCCCGTGTTTTGAAAAGTGCTATTTAGATAAAGTTATTATTCTAATTATTTATTGATCCTAATTTGACTTCTTGGATCTCGTCTGTCTTTCTTTAAACTCGTCCAGGTACCTGCGCAGGTTCCGTCAGATGAAACTGAAGCTGCTGCAGCGTTGGAGCCTCCAGATCCTAAAGGGGCTTCACTTCCTGCACTCACGCTGCCCCCCGATCATTCACCGAGACCTCAAGTGTGACAACATCTTCATCACCGGGCCCACGGCCTCCGTCAAGATCGGAGATCTGGGCCTCGCCACACTCAAGAAGGCCTCGTTCGCTAAGAGTGTGATTGGTAAGAGACAGTCTGTAACCCTCCATGACCTCAGAAAGTCAGTGGGCCCAAAAAGCTGCTTCATGGTTTTTCTGGTGGTGCATTCAGGAACTCCAGAGTTCATGGCTCCAGAGATGTATGAGGAGAAGTACGACGAGGCCGTGGACATTTACGCCTTCGGCATGTGCATCCTGGAGATGGCGACCTCCGAGTATCCATACTCTGAGTGTCAGAACGCTGGCCAGATCTACCGCAAGGTCACCAGTGTAAGGCCCCGCCCTCGCTTAGCGCGTTTTACTTCATGTCCTCATGCCCAGATTTTTGACTTCCTGTTTGTCTCTCAGGGAATCAAACCAGAGAGTTTTTCCAAAGTGACCATCCCAGAGCTGAGGGAGATCATTGAGGGCTGCATCCGCACCAAGAGCAGCGAGAGGTAATGCCACGAGTTTGTGGGCAGTTCACGGCCTGTGGTAACAGCAGGAAAACTCAGTGTTTGTTTGTCTTTCTGGCCTTCAGGTTCACAGTTCAGGACCTGCTGGATCACCGGTTCTTCCAGGAGAAGCTGGGCGTCCACGTGGAACTGGCAGAAGAAGACGATGGTTCGAAGACGTCGCTGAAACTCTGGCTGCGGATGGACGACAACAAGAAGCTTTGTGGCAAATATAAAGACCATAACGCCATAGAGTTCGTGTTCGAGCTGTACAAGGACGTCCCCGAGGAGGTGGCTCAGGAGATGGTACCCGCACCGCCGCACAGGTGGCATCACACCATGACACCAGTTGGCAGGTGGTCTTACCTGTGTCTCTGTGTCACAGGTGGTGCTGGGGTTCGTGTGCGAAGCAGACTATAAGGTGATTGCCAAGGCGATCAGATACCGGGTGACGGCCATAAAGCGCCAGCGGGAGAAACGGCGCCGCCTGGAGGAGGAAAAGCTCAAACACCAGAAAGAAGTGATTGAAGAGGAGGTTGACCCCCAGGCATCTGAAACGTCCAATAAGAAGCCAGCCACAAACACAGCTGATGGGAAGGTGTGTTTAAACAGCGCCTCCTG
>NC_140621.1:36228694-36441194 GCF_057382275.1 Copadichromis virginalis | reverse complement strand
CGTGCTCTCTCTGGCTATGAGTGTAGCCCAGACCTTCATGCCCCCACCTGGAGCCCCAAACCAGGGCTTTCAACCCCGCCCCCCATTTACCACCCCCCAGGCCACACAGTCCCCTCCACTATCTCCATCCTTTGGACCCCAGCTCCACCATCCAAGTCACACACCATTTTCCCCTCCTTTCTTCCCTCCACCAGCCTATCCCCTACCCACACCACAGACGAGCTCTGCCTCAGACAGCCAGCAGGTGGTGGCACCGCCCAGTCGGATCCCAGACTCACCTCAGATAGAGAGGGAGCAAGGACAGGTGAGTAGTGAAACAAGACTTTACCTGAGTACCAGAGTACCTAAAGTCCAGACATTGTGTACTTCCAGCGTTAAGCTTAACAACCGATATATGGAGTTTTAATCTGATGTAAAATATATAGAAGTCCATTACTGTATATAGTAACTGTTAAGTCTAATATACCCTAGTAGTCTATAGTACTTCTTCCTTTGGGAACCATCTGTGCAGTTCTGTTGAAGAAAGATGTTGACTATATTTAATTATTCTTGTAAAATAATTGATTTCTGGGCATTTTTTTCACACTGCATCAAATTAAAGTTGATTACGTCGATTAAGCATCATGAGGTGGAGGGTGGGGGGTGGTTCCCTATTTATTTATTTTTTTGCTGGGAGTTTTAGAGGCCTATTAATTAGGTTGCTTACTCTTTAAAATACCAGAATAGGGAGGATGGAGCAGGTTTAAGTTTATTAGATTCATCAGTTTTGCTGAACTATGAAATGTTTTGGGTGCAGTGTGTTTTTTACATACAGGTATAACAGAATAGCTTTAGTGTTTTTTGTTTTTAACTTGAGTATGAACTTATACAAAAAGCAGCAAGATATTAAAAAACAGTTTTATTGATTAAAAACACGCTATATCGGATTTATATCGGTATCGGCCAATATCCAAATTTATGATATCGGTATCGGACATAAAAAAGTGGTATCGTGCCATCTCTAAAGTAGAAGTACAGACTGAACTTCTGTACTTAAAGTAAAAACAGTACCGGCTCAGAAATGTGCTCAGAGTAGGAGGACGTTTCTACCACCTGTTTTATGCAAAGCTAACTGAACCCTGTGTTATATTATATGTTAAAATAAAATAATATTAGTACGTGGGAATGAAAACTTTCAGTCTAATTATTGTTATAGTGAACGTACTCAGCTTGAATCAGTTAAGTAGAACATGAGCAGAGAAAGAGAAGGAGAATAGAAATCTTTATTTTCTGTTGCCTCGATTTGTGGACTTTGTGTCTAAACAGGAAAATGAGTCTGGAAGAGGTTAAAGAAACCTCAGGTTCAGCAGGTGGGGAAAGTAAAATCAGCTGTAGTGTCTCAGTGTGGGGAAAGAATCAAACTCGCAATCATTTCTACAGAGAGCTTCAGCAGATGTCCTTCAGCTGCTCTCTGTGGATTTACAAACCTGAATCCATCCAGATGTCTCACAGCTATCAAGGCTGATTTCATCCTCTGCACTGACAGCACACTGTTTATGTTAACTTCATGTTAGACAGCCACTGTGCAGCAGACTCACCTGTTCATCCTGCACTAACCTGCAGCCTTTAAATAACAGTCAGTCTGTTTAGCAGCAGCTTTATGAACAAACATCATGTGACACGTACAGATTTAACAACACTTCCATGTGAGCTTTAAACGAGCATCCTTCCTGTGACTCTAAGCTCTCTGCTTCCTCTCCTCCTTTCTTATCTGTCTCCATCTCTGAGTGAACGTAGCTCTCTGTCTTTTCTGTCCCTGTCAAATAAACAGCTGGACTTTAGCGGCAGCACACTGTGGGACAAACTGCACACACACAGTTTGTGTGTTTGCTGGTGTTTGTTGAGTTCATAGAAACACTGCAGGTAATCTGTGTTTACTGGTTTCTGAGGCAGTGAGGCAGTAGTGAGGTCAGCAGTCATAAATGTCGACCTGCAGACGAACGATGAATCTGCTGGAACACAAAAACCTGAAACATGCTGTCATTGCTTTCAGTCTCCAGTCCAGCAGAAGCTCAGCTCAGCTCCGCCCCTTCATGGTGAGTACTTATGAGGTCACAAAGTGCCATCAGACCACACTGAACCTGAAACCTGATGTTTTATGTAACTGGTCCTCAGGTTCAGTGACTGCCTCTGCTCCCAGCTTGACCAGTGCTCCCAGTCACAGAGGAGAGCTCCGTCACTCGTCCCCTCCTCAGTCGACTCTGAACAAAAAAGTACGAGACTGTTTCTGTCAGTCAGACGCTTCGTTTAAGACGGGATTTTGTGCTGTTTGATGGTGTTTATGGTTTCATTTTTCATGTGTGAACGACATGCATAACCACAGACATCAGAGTAAAGTAACGTGTTCTTCCTCCTGCCCAGCTCCTCCCGCCTGATTCTCCTTCACCCAGACTGTCGCCCATACACGAAGGTATGAACCACCTCTGTTCAAGAAACAGGCAAATATTCAGACAGCATCATCTGCATACAGAGACACTCGCAGGTCATTATCACTGAAATGATTTCATAATCGTAACAACAACATCACGCTCCGTCTGCATGGGTGTTAAAAATAAAGGATCATTTACTTTGAGCTGCATCCTTTCCACATTATTCCACTGCACATCTGTACTGTGAGCACAGCTGTGTGCTGCCCCCGTGCTTTCAGAGAGGACAAAGTCCAGGGTTTCCGACGATGAACTGAGGGGCTGCACACGATTCGATCTGAAGTCCGAGAATAAAAATATGGAGACGAGCAGACACTTCATCCCACCAAGAATAACTGCACAGATGAAATTACCTGTAAATGCTTCACTCAGGATGATGTTGGTGGTCTTCATCGCTTTCTGATCTTCTACTTACTGCAAACATGAAAGAAAAAAATCCCAGATATGAGCCATAAATACCAATATTTAATGGTCGTACTTGCAGGAACCGAGGGAAACGCGGTTTAGTATCTTTCCACAGACGCCACTGCAGCAAAACTTTTCTTTACACACAGGAGGTTTTACTGCAGTGTTGTTAGCCTCCAGAGGCGAAATCCACAGCAAAGTCCACTTCAGAGTGTTGGGTGGAGGCTTCAAAGGGTTCTAATGTAAATCTGATTTCTAAAGAGCGTAAAAGAGATGTGTCCAGATTCTCTCCTTGTGCTTTGAACGCCACACTAACATGTAGAGGAACTGTGAGATCTGACTGGCTAGTTTAGAGGCGGAGCTTAGACTCTGACCAATAAAATGCTAACGGTTAAAAAGATGCGTTTTAACAGCTTTTTAAATAAAAAAAAAATCATCCATACCGGCACACCTGATGAGTCTTGAGCTGCCTTTCACTCTTCTTCTTCTCTCATTTCTGCAGCGGAGAAACCTTCTGCTTTCACCGTTGGTCGTTTCCAGGTCACGCCCTCTAAACATGGTCAGGCTGCCACCCAGCGGGAGCAACGGTCCATCAGTCAGGCCACGCCCACTGCTCACTCCCCGCCTCCTCCCAGGAAGAACCAATCAGAGAGTGACACGGAAAGCAGCACAGAAAGCAGCGGATCAGAGAGCAGCATCAGCACAGTGACCCTCGCCCCAGTTATTAACAAGAACGCCAACCCGGGAGGTCAGGAGGAGAGGAGCAGCAGAGAGGAGGAGGGCACCCAGAAAAGGAGGGAGGAGGAGGAGAGGAAGAGGAGAGGAGGCCGCAGGCTGAACGTCAGTCTGTGGGAGGGGACAGCACGGAGTCGCTCTGCGACCTACAGCTCTGACGATTCTGACAGAGAGAATGGAGAGATGTGGGAGGAGCTACAGCAACTACGAGAAAGGTGATTGGTAAATCTTCTTTTAATGAATGAATGAATTTGTTTTTCATTTGTGGTTCATGATTCTGCTGATCTGGATGTTTAGTCATTGAAACATGAACGAGTCGATAAGTACTCCTTACTTTTATTTACCAACATACAAACACACCACAGTGTTTCTGGTTCTCCATGGTTACCATTTATCCATCCATCCATCTTCATCCGCTTTATCCGAGGCCGGGTCGCGGGGGCAGCAGCCTAAGCAAAGAGGCCCAGACCTCCCTCTCCCCAGCCACCTCCTCCAGCTTATCCGGGGGAACACCAAGGCGTTCCCAGGCCAGCCGAGAGATATAATCTCTCCAGCGTGTCCTGGGTCTGCCCCGGGGCCTCCTCCCAGTGGGACATGCCCCGAACACCTCACCCAGGAGGCGCCCAGGGGGCATCCTTGTCAGATGCCCGAACCACCTCAGCTGGCTCCTTTCGATGTGGAGCAGCAGCTGCTCTACTCTGAGCCCCTCCCGGATGGCCGAACTTCTCACCCTATCTCTAAGGGAGAGGCCAGCCACCCTTCGGAGGAAGCTCATTTCTGCCGCTTGTATCCGCGATCTCGTTCTTTCGGTCACTACCCACAGCTCGTGGCCATAGGTGAGGGTAGGGACGTAGACCGACCGGTAAATTGAGAGCTTCGCTTTTACACTCAGCTCCCTCTTCACCACGACGGACCGGTGCAGCGTCCGCATTACTGCAGCTGCAGCCCCAATCCGTCTGTCGATCTCCGGCTCCCTTCTCCCATCACTCGCGAACAAGACCCCGAGATACTTGAACTCCTCCACTTGGGGCAGGAACTCATTCCCGACCCGGAGTGGGCACTCCACCCTTTTCCGGCTGAGAACCATGGCCTCAGATTTGGAGGTGCTGATCCTCATTCCCGCTGCTTCACACTCGGCTGCGAACCGTTCCAGTGTGAGCTGGAGGCCCTCACCCGATGAAGCCAACAGAACCACATCATCTGCAAAAATCAGAGATGAGATTCTGAGGCCACCAAAGCGAAAGCCCTCCGCCACTTGGCTGCACCTAGAAATCCTGTCCATAAAAATTATGAACAGAATCGGAGACAAAGGGCAGCCCTGGCGGAGCCCATCACCCACCGGGAACGAGTCCGACTTATTGCCGGCAATGCGAACCAAGCTCCTGCAACGGTTGTATAGGGATCGAATGGCCCGTAGCAATGGGCCAGACACCCCATACTGCCGCAACACCTCCCACAGGACACCCCGAGGGACACGGTCGAATGCCTTCTCCAAGTCCGCAAAACACATGTAGACTGGTTGGGCAAACTCCCATGCACCCTCAAGTATCCTCGAGAGGATAAAGAGCTGGTCCAGTGTTCCGCGACCAGGACGAAAACCACATTGTTCCTCCTGTATCCGAGGTTCGACTAGCGGACGAACTCTCCTTTCCAGCACCCTGGCATAGACTTTCCCAGGGAGGCTGAGGAGTGTGATCCCCCTGTAGTTGGAACACACCCTCCGGTCCCCCTTCTTAAAGATGGGGACCACCACCCAGGTCTGCCAGTCCACAGGTACTGCCCCTGATCTCCACGCAACATTGCAGAGGCGTGTCAACAAGGACAGCCCTACAACGTCCAGAGCCTTCAGGAACTCGGGGCGGACCTCATCCACACCAGGGGCTCTGCCACCAAGGAGTTGTTTAACTGCCTCAGTGACCTCGCCCCCGGAAATTGGCGGGTTATTCCCCTCATCCCCAGACTCTGCTTTTCCCCTCATCCCCAGACTCTGCTTCCTCCTCGGAAGACGTGTCAGATTAAGGAGGTCCTCGAAGTATTCCTTCCACCGCCTGACTATTTTCTCAGTCGACGTAAGCAGCGCTCCGCCAGCACTATACACAGTGCAGGTAGAGCACCGCTTTCCCCTCCTGAGACGCCTGACGGTTTGCCAGAATCTCTTCAAGGCGGTCCGAAAGTCTTTTTCCATGGCCTCTCCGAACTCCTCCCACACCCGAGTTTTTGCTTCAGCCACTGCCCGAGCCGCATTCCGCTTGGCCTGTCGATACCTGTCGGCTGCCTCCGGAGTCCCACAGGCTAACCAAGCCCGATAGGACTCCTTCTTCAGCCTGGTGGCTCCCTTCACCTCTGGGGTTACCATTTATTCCATTATTATTATTATTCCATCACTACAAATGCAGTGACGTTACTTGGCCAGCAGGTGTCACCATCCTTCATACGGTGACTCATATTTCAACATTGAAACTTAAAAGTGAGTCAGAAAGGGCTCTTTCCGGTTGACTCGTTGCTACATGGACGTCGTTCGCCAGGTTCAGTGTTACAGAAAGAAATAAGACAAATGGTGTCCAGTCTGTCTCCAACACACATCTGCTTTATCGTTCTTTATGTCTCCTGAGTCCTTTTCTAACTCCTCCTTCTTTCTCCCAGACACCTGATGGAGGTGCAGAACCTGCAGGTCAGTCAGAAGCAAGAGATCGAGGAGCTGTACCGGAGGAAGGGGAAAGTCCTGCCCCCTGGAATCGTTCCTCCCGCCGCCATGTTGAACAGCCGGCAGCGGCGCCTCTCCATGTCTGGAAACAATCCCTCCTCTCGCAGGCTGGATATGCTGCCCCCTGCAGGTGGGAGGACTCCTGGCAGCCTGCAGAATAACAGACTAATGGAAGTCATTTAATACTGAATCATCTGTGTGTGTGTGTGTGTGTGTGTGTGTGTGTGTGTGTGTGTGTGTGTGTGTAGGTATCATGAGGAGAACCTCGATCAGCAGCAGCAGCAGTGGATCTCAGGAGAGAGCAGGGAAAGGCGTGACCTTTGCCCCCGAGCACGGCGGCATGGTGAGTGTTTGAGACAGTCAGGAAGAGTTCAGTAAATCTGGACTTTAGTTTTTAGTCTTTAAAACTTTACCATCAGGCTCAAGTCACATCTGGAGCTTCGTGTCTTATTTTCACTCTCATGAAGTCGGTTATGAGCAGCTGACTGTTGTCCTTACGTAACACTTTGTTCCCACACACACATTCATACAAACACCTCTAACCTGACTGTATCACTCTGACGGATTCATCGGCGCAACTTGGTTCAGTATCTTTCCACGTCCTGAGCCACAGACGCCACTGCAGCAAAACACTTCTTTACACACAGGAAGTTTTACTGCAGTGTTGTTAGCCTCCAGAGGCGAAATCCACAGACCAGCAGAGTCCACTTCAGAGTGTTGGGTGGAGGCTTCAACGTAAAGCTGATTCCTGAAGAACGTAAAAGAGATGTGTCCAGATTCTCTCCTTGTGCTTTGAATGCCACACTAACATGTAGAGGAACTGTGAGCTCTGACTGGCTGGTTTAGAGGCGGAGCTTAGACTCTGAACAATAAAATGCTAACAGTTAAAAAGACGCGTTTTAACAGCTTTTCTTAAAAATAATCATCATCCATACCGGCTTACCTGATGAGTGTTCATCAGCAGGAAGAAGAGAAAATATCACAGAAGAAGAGCAAATGCAGAGAAGGATCACATGGTGTCTGAAGGACCAATCAGAGTGAATGTGGTCATCTTTGTCCGCATTAACGATGGTTCTGTTTATGTGGACGGCGTGTTTTCAGTGAGAAACGTTTCCTTTTTTTTTTTTTTTTTTTTTTTTTTTTTTTTTCTCGCCTGTCCCATTTGGTTCTTTAGCCATCAGAATTGTTGTCTGAAGACCAACAAGGATACCCAATGGATTTACTTTGCCAAATGGATCATCGTGGCATTGCCGTATTGGTCCATTTGGTCGATCTTTGTTTTTATTATTTATTATATTTTATTTTCAGATGTTACAGACGGGACAGACTCATGTCTGTCCCGTCTGTAACATCTGAAAGGGATAGGGTAAGGGTAAGGGTGAGGGATAGGAAAAGGAGAAAGAAAGAGGAAGGAAAAGAAAAACAGAAGGGGAGAGGGACAGTGAGAAAGGGGGGAGAAAAAAAATAAAAATCTCCTGGATCACCTGTTGAGAGAAGAATAGAAAACAAGCAAAAAAAACAACAAAGCAACATACTAAACACAACACCATCGCATTAATCTAGCTAAGTGTAAACAGCAGTAAATACTAAATATTCAATGTTGTTGTGCAGCACGCAGGACAGATGTGCTTCGAAGTAGCAGCCAAGAAAGGTGTAATTTGGGTCTACGAGCAGTGAACACCCGTGTGCACACCTGTGTGGATCAGCGCGCTTGTATTCCAAAGGTTTCTCCATGTAACGATCTGCTAGGGAGTGTGGGGGGGCCACAGCCCCGTCCTCCAGGGTGTGAAGCAGGTATGGAGGAGATCAAAACTCCAGACATCCAGAGGCCCCCAGAACACAAGAGACCAAGGAAGACCAACAGAGGGGCAGCCGCGCCACTGTCCCAGAAAGAGCTGAGGAGAGTCCCAGATGAGGGCTCACTCAGCAGCCGCGGAGCAGAAGCCAGGGGGAGTTGCAGTGACGCGCCCGTGAGCTCCGCCGGCCGCCAGCCGTGCCTGAGTGACCGAGCCCCAGGCCGAGAGGCCGGGGGCACCCCATCCCCGAAGGGGCCCGAGCGAGCCCCAGGCTCCAGGCCCCGATAAGCGGCCGCCAAGGAGTGAGCCGGTGTGTACCCAGACGCCCACCCCCAGACACAAAGAACCACCAACACACCGACACCTGAGGGAGTCCGCCACTGGCAGGGGAAGTGGTGGTGGGTGGAGATAGGCCTCCAAACCTTGGAGGCCCTGAGATGTCCCCAGAGAGGTGGCGTCTGATACCCAACCTGACATATAGACACAGACATACAGGCACACACAGACACAAACATCCATTCCCACCCTCATGCTCTCATATGCACTTACTCCACACTCAACCAACGTGGAGACAGACATAAAGAGACGCTGTACACACGATCACACTCCCCAAGCGTACTCTACAAACCGGGTCTAGGTACCCTTGTCCCTGGAGGGGGGAACTGCACCCAGACCCAGGTGGTGTTACCCTTTTCCCTGCGGTGGGGGGAGGCAGACCGCCCCGACTCCGCAGCAGCAGGGAGGCCCCACACTCCAGACCGCAGTCGGACGGCCAACTCCACCTAGCCCCCCTGCTCCAGCAGGCCGCAGAGAATGGGGGTGGGAGAAGACTCCAAACCTCCCTCCACCCGCTCATTGTAGTGTTGATGCATGTGTGTTCTAAGGTGCAATTAAAACCCAGGAGGGCATGGAGCTACCTGCCAGAGAGCAGCAGGTAAGCGCATGGTCCCTCCTGCTAGCCCTCAATGTCTACGTGTATTTAACATTGAGAGGTGGGCAACGACGTCAGGGGTGAGGTGTACACCCTGATGGTACTTTGGACTCCGTGTATCGTGCCCACCCCCAAGATCCTATATGTATGTGTAATGAGAGTGTGAATAATGTGAATGTCTAAGTTGTGGGATAAAATTGAGGCAGAGGCAGCCAGAAGGGGACGGGGGGGGGGGGACGGGGGGTAGCCTCCTCTGCACCCTGGTGACATACCCCCACTCCAAGGCCCTGCATGTGTGGGTGGTTGTGGTGGAGCGGGAAGAGAGAGGCAGCTGGAGATGGGGAGGGAAGGAAGGGAGGGGCAGGTAACCCCTCCCTGGGGCCAGCTCCCCCGCTGACCCCAGTAGGCACTCCCACACTCCGCGACCCGCCAGGGAAAGGGGGCCCAGGCCCATCCAGACCAGGGCCCAGTGCAGTGAGAAACGTTTCCATCTCTGAACCGAGGAGACAGCCTCCACCTGTCACCATCTCACAGTGCAGCCTTTCTTCAGCTCGTAGCCATTGATCAGTGATCAACACGATTAATGATCAATGATGGTGGAACTGACAGCCTGTTGTTAGTCAGCGGTGCTACTTTCATCGTTATGTAAACATGTCAGTCAGCTGATGATGACAAGGAAACATTTCTCACTGAAAACGTTACGTTCATGACCATCACATTTAACTGACCTTTGACCTTTGTCTTCCAGTGAGTGAGGAGCTGCTGAAGATGAGAAGATGATCACGGTGATGATGAAGAGTAATCCGCAGTGCAATACTTTAATGTCTCGTAGTTTGAAGTGAACCTCTCAGCACTTTAGGAAGAAAGGTTGAACCTCAGAGGTCAAAGGTCATCAGACAACAAGCTGCAGCTGTTCGGCTTCAAAGAGAAGCTGAGGGTCAAGTGATGAGCTGCGCCCACAAACATGAGATTATAGAATCTGCTGCAAACCTTTTAAACTTTATGAGTTTTGTTGTGATGAGTGTGGAAACTTTTCTGACCTCCACTGCCGCTCGTGTAGTCGAGGACGAGCCGAGGACGGTCTGTGTGTCTGGATGACCATGTGCCTTATCTATCATCATGTAGAGATGAATCCGTGTGAGACGCCGTCTCCGAGATTAAACGCGTGGACACATGAAGAGATGAAATTATGAATTTTAACAGTTTTGTTTTTTTGCTCCAGTTTAGAAAGTTTGTCCAGATTTTCCTCCTCATATTTGTCTTAAATAAAGTTTCCTGTCTGACGATGTGCTGATGTTTTTCTTTTCAAACTGAAAGGTCAGAGTGACGTCGTTACAGTGAAGTAATCAGCTGATTTCCAGCTGTTTGGGTCAGCAGGATTCCTGCATCAGAGATGCTGAGATGAGAAACTCGCTCTGCCTGCTGATCCAGGTTAGAGCAGCTGCAGTGACACCTGGTGGTGGTGGGAGGTCATGACCTCTGTGTCTTGACATGACTCTTATGTCAACCTGAGCTGTGCTTGCAGAGGTGCTATGAACCAAAGACATACAAATTTTTTACTAATGAAGCAGACCCACAGACCTGCAAATCATTTACAGCTGTTCCAAAATAATAAATGATACAATAATAAAAAGGAGCCAGCTGAGGTGGTTCGGGCATCTGACAAGGATGCCCCCTGGGTGCCTCCTGGGTGAGGTGTTCGGGGCATATCCCACCAGGAGGAGGCCCCGGGGCAGACCCAGGACACGCTGGAGAGATTATATCTCTCGGCTGGCCTGGGAACGCCTTGGTGTTCCCCCGATAAGCTGGAGGAGGTGGCTGGGGAGAGGGAGGTCTGGGCTCTTCTGCTTAGGCTGCTGCCCCCGTGACCCGGCCCCGGATAAAGCAGATGAAGAAGATGGATGGATGGAATATAATAATAAAAATGAATAAATACAAAGGTCAGGCTTGAGGGCGACGTCTCACCTTTTTTTATTGCTCCTCATAAAACAGGACATGGAGACGATAGCTGATTGCTTCATGTTTTTTAAAACCTTTTAAAAACAGAAATGAAAAGAAAGAATAAAGATGTAATTCAGTTTTATTTATACAGCATCAAATCACAACAACAGTTGCCTCAAAGTGCTGTATACTATGAGGTAGATCCTACAATAATACATACAGAGAAAAACCCAACAATCATATGACCCCCTATGAGCAGCACTTTGGCGACAGCAGGAAGGAAAAACTCCCTTTTAACAGGAAGAAACCTCCGGCAGAACCAGGCTCAGGGAGGGGCGGGGCCATCTGCTGAGCCAGTGGTTGTTGTAAACAAACTTATAGCAGCATCTGTACATCATGTTTTTAAATCCATAACAGAAGTCTGTATTTCTCACAGCCAAAGCAGAAAACAAAGAACCACATGAAACAGAAATAAGATGGAGCAAACAGGTGTGGGTTCATCAGAACGGTGTGGGCCCAAGGTTGGAGCCACTGACACCTGTGGCTGTGGGAGGGGCTATTAAATGATGGGCAGATGTAACCCATAAGGTCACGTTGGTGTAGAGGCCCGACTTCGTGTTCATGAATGTGACGGCAGCTCTGAGGTCCTGCTGATCTCATCGTGTTAAAACTCTGAGTCATGTTTTTACTTTTGGTATCACATTTGGGGATTCCCCACTCAGTTTTTACTTTCATTTGGTACCTGTCCAGGTACTTTACCATACTTCAGCCAATCAGAGACCTGCAGCATAGTGGCGTGCCTTGACCAAAGGTCTATTCTATTCTATTCTATTCTATTCTACAGACTGCACAGGGTCAGAGCAGACGTTTTGGAGCAGGTAAGCAGATATTTTGTCTTTCTGAAAAGTTCCTTTGTTAGTTTGTCCACATGATGAGCAGGCTGGTCCATCACTGGACATTCATACATTATGGTGTAAATGTCATCAACATTTTTACCAGCCGTTGAGAGCAGGTGATGCACATGAAGTATGAATACAAACAGCAGCTAGTTGTTGTTGGGATTTTATTGAGGTTTGAATCAGACAAACAAACGACGTCTATGACGCAGCAACGTTCTTCGGTCAGTTTGAGGACACCGGTGTGCAAAGAGTGTTTGTTGCCTAGCAACGAAATTATCTTTAACTGAACTCTGATCATTTTCACTGCAAACTTTTTAAAATACTGAAGATAAACCAAGAGTCTATATTTATTTAGCTGAGATCTGACCAACATGATGTCGATTTTTAACCACAGCAAGCGCCTGAAGGACAACGCTAAAGACAGTCAAGCTTCTGAGGAGATGGACAGAGACGAGGAACTGGAGTAAGTCTGGAAGCAAAGAGTGAAATGAAACGAGGAGATTTTGGCTTTATTTTGTTTCAGGATCCATCTGTGGACAGATTAAATGTTTGTTGTGCTTAAAATGTTTTTTCCATAATTCCTGTTTCAGAAGATTGTTTCAGAGGTTACGCGTATTTAAACACTACAGAGCAGACAGACTGAGCAGCTGTGATGAAAGGCAAAGGCTGACAAAGCTGGCAATGAGAAGCTGCACAGATGAAGTCGTCCTGCAGTGGCTGAGAAAAAACTCAGAGTCTGACGCCTTCAGCAAACTCACAGACGTGTTTGACTTCCTGAAGAAACGCATTGATGAGGAGGAGAAGAAGAACCACAGCGATGATGTTCACATCACCTTTATGGCTCATGGATCAATCGGAGACTTCATGATCCCAGCCAGCTGTTACCTGCCTCTGCCCACCATCACTGACGTGCTCCTGTATTCTCCCTGGAACTGCGTCACTTCTGGTTTAGCGTACGGTATCGCTACAGGAAAACTGAGGCCTCAGCACAGAGTTTTTTCCTGTGAAGATAAAGAAAGCTGTACAGTTTCTGATGACAAACATCGACCTGTGAACCTGCCAGATCACTGGAACTCACTGAAGAAAGCTGGAGCACAGATGGTCCCAAACATCACGCTTAGCCCTCTTCGAGATGATGATGGAGTGTGGGAACGCTTTGAGTCTCTCTCAGCTAAACACGGCCCACCAGGAAGGAACCGCATCGTCATCCCGTTCATCCTCCCAGGACGGGAATATGAAAGCGTCCCGTTCTCTGTGGTGACCTTGGCTCTGTCCCTGGTGCTCCTCTCCTCCAGGTTTAAAGCCACTCTTCACTTCTCTGGTTGTCTCAGTGATCGCTCTACTGGAGCGAAATTTGACAGGAAGTATCTTCAGGAGCAGTTCGCCTGCACCATCGACAACAGCAGGATGAAATGTTCACCTGAAGCTTTCAGATGATGATACGTGCTGCTTGTGTTAGACATGTTTGTGGACATTTTAGTGTAAAGATGAAGATGAAATGATAAAAGTAATTTTTCTATATTTGAGGCTCAGCTTCATGATGAAGGGACTTGAATCATCATTTAGAAATGTTCCAGCACCAGGTTTAAACTGACGTCTTCATTCAGTGTATCAGAAGCATATTTGGGTTTAAAGTGGTTCAGACACCTGTTCATAATCTGCTAACTTCTGTGGAGGTTATTAATATAAACAGACTCACCTGTTCTCGCTGCTCACAGGTGACGTGATACTGATTTATGTACATCAGGTTACATTGCACTGCGTGTTATACTTGTATAACTATGCATGTGACGAATAGAGAATCTTGAATCTTGTATTATGTAATATTTGGGTCTTTTATTGCTTCATGTGAGGGTTTAAATTCTGTACCAGAACAAAAAGTTATGAGCCACAGCTTTCTAACTCTGAACCGTCTGTCACGTACCAAACATAGAAGTAACACAAGTCTACAAGTTGTACGTCTGTATTTTCATGCCTGCAGACTTGGTAATTATTTCTGATCTTTTGTTATTGTAAACCATGAAAATGTGAAGATGATGTTGTTTAAATGAAGAAGAACAGGATGAAAACCTGAAGCTACTCATTAAAAACAATATCGTTTATATAAAATGTGCCTCGATCACTGGAAGAACATGTTGATGGCAGATACATGGAGCTCCACATGTGGCGGCTTTAAGAAATCCCAGCAGTGTTTGAAACAAAGACTCTACAGATCAAACCCATGAAGTTTATAGTAGTTACATGTCAATAAATGCTGAGTGAACAACACACACGTGCATACACACAAAAACAGAGTTGCAATGCCACCAGGAGCAGGTTGTGCTTCAGTATCTTCCTCAAAGACATCTCCACTTGAGGAGTGATAGAGGACTGCAAACCCTACTGACGGCCCGGCCTGAGCCTCGTCTGATGCATTCAGATGTGAAGATGTGGTTACGCATCAGTAAAGAAGCATTATGTAGGAATCATTAAATCAGGTGACTTACAGGAATCGGGATCTGTGTCATGGTCCAAACAGACACGTGACATGAACGTGATAAACTCACACAGCTGCTGTTGCTGAAGGCGTTCCTGTAAATGGTTTGGAAATCACCCCTGTGACTCCAGCAGTGCATGCCGTAGTTTCTCTTTCACTTGGTGACGCTCCAGGTGTTTCCCTCGTGCTACGTCAGACTGAGCCGGCCAATCAGATGAAGGATGCAGTTCATAAAGATCCTCCAAAGCTAGTACGATGAGGTCTTCTGTTTAGTGGCCTCTCTGACTCTGCATTCTCTAAATCGTTATGATGATGATGATGTCATCATTAAGATGTAATGGCCCTTTCCCATTGGTATCTACTTGGAAAGACTCGGTGCGGTTTTCAGTGTTTTCCATTAGGTCATAGTACCGGGTACCAGGTACTTTTTAGCACCTTCTCGGCCAGGCTTCCAAACGATCCGAGCAGGTACTAAAATGTGACGTTGTCATACTGCATGAAACCGATTGGCTGGTCAGTAGTGCCACTCGATGAGTCATGAGACCATCTCATTTACCATCTCAGTTATCGTTGCATAATAATCACGTCCCGGGACATGTTGCTATGACAACTAGCTCACACACTGGGTTGTAACGGAAAACTAGTCGTGGCCAGTTGATCCAAGTAGCCCCCTAAATAGAAAGGGGGCTTAGTCACTGAGCTCATTCCTGAATGATGGCCTCATCAGTGGACTGAGCTCTACTGTCAGCAGGTTATTGATGTGCTGATGTCAACTTGACGAGCCACAGAAGAGTAACGAATTACAGAATCATGTTTTCATTTCATTCCTAAATTAATTTTTCATCATTTTCACAAATATTAATTATGCACCAATTTTCTGAATGTTGTCCTTGTCAAGAGACGTGGGACAGAGAGAGATCGTCCCCCGGCCACCCCCGTCATCACATTTAGCAGGAAAAAGGTCTAAACATCCAACTTTATGCATTAAAAAGGATCAGAACCAGCAACAGAACCACATCATCCGCGAAAAGCAGAGACCACCCAACTGAAAGCCTTCCACACTTGGCTACACCTAGAAATTCTGTCCATAAAAAGTTATGAACAGAAACGGTGACAAAGGGCAGCCCTGGTAGAGCCCACCCACCGGGAACGCGTTCAACTTATTGCCGGCTGTGCGGACCAAGCTCTTGCAACGGTTGTATAAGGATTGAATGTCCTGTTGCAATGGGCCAGACAGCCCATACTCCTGAAGCACACTGTATCCGATGTTCGACTAATGGACGGACTCTCCTCTCCAGCACCCTGTCATAGACCTTCCCAGGGAGGCGGAGGAGTGTGATTCCCCTGTACTTGGAACACACCCTTCGTAAAGATGGGGACCACCACCCCGGTCTGCTAATACAGAGGTAACGCCCCTGATCTCCACGCAGCATTGTAGAGGCGTGTCAACCAAGAAAGCTCTTCAACATCCAGAGCCTTCAGAAACTCAGGGCAAACCTCATCCACCCCAGGGGCTCTGCCACCAAGGCCTCGTTTAACTGCCTCAGTGACAATAATGTATCAATGAAATCTAATTAAAGTAAAGTTGCATAAACTGAATGAAACATGAGGTTGAGTATGTGACTGAATGCCATGGTCCAGGGTGTTTCCCAGTGTTTTGTGTTTGACTTATGTTTTCTGATTATTGGTACCCCTCAACAAATATAAATACAGATACAAATACCGGCTGCTTTGCACATCTCTACCTTCAACTGATTCGATTTTACATTATTGATCTTGACGTATTGTGACAGCTTGTGTACACTGCATGAGGAGGGTGTTAAAGTGTCTTGTGCTGTAGCGAGGCCAGAAGGATCAGGACATGAGAATGTGCTAACGAGTCCTGTCTCAGTCACTTAACGACAGTGTTGGTCAAGTTACTAGAAAAAAGTAATCAGTAACTAATTACTGATTACTTCCCCAAAAAAGTAATCCCTTTACTTTACTGATTACTTATTTTCAAAAGTAATTAATTACTTAGTTACTTAGTCACTTAGTTACTTTTAAAAACACGATTTACAACCTGAATAGGTGATAAAGTGATAGATCTTTCAGCCCAATTCTACTTTTTCTGCATAATCCATCATACAAAATGTAATCAGATGGAAAAGTCTCTTTTTAAAACTTGTTTTATTAGTTTTAATCTTTTAACTTTATGCATCAAACAAAAATGTAATTATCTGCAACATTCTCTGACTGGAATAAATTAGTTTAACATTTAAACCTATTTTCTGCACATTCCAGCTCATAAAATAAAATATTTTTTGTGTTTACACTCAGTCTTTCAAATAGATGCAAGTAAAACACAGCAGAAAATAAATAAAGTCAAAGACTCAGCGGTCCTGTTGCTCTATTTTCACCTGTAAAGCAGGAGTGGGGTAGGCGGAGGGTTACCCTGGTGCAGGTGTGCCGCGGTCAGTGGAAGAATCCGCGAGTTTCTCTGTGAGTTTCCCATTACGTCGTAGCTACTCGGTGCTTGTTGGAAGTTTAGGGGTTTTTTTCGCTGTAAAAAGAAGTTTTCTTCCCACGCACAGCGGACACTAATGTTTTTGTCACTTTTTATGGAGTCAAACTCAAAGTAAGGTCAGTACTTCCACGCTTTAAACGCTGCACGCTCATACTCTCTCCCACAATCGATATGTGATCCACTGTTGATCTGCACACAGCTGTTGTCACGAACGTCGCACTCGCTTACGTCACTGTCGTGAGACATTCTCGCAAAAAATCACGGTTTTAGTAACGCAGTAACGCAGCGTTCCTACGGGAAAGTAACGGTAATCTAATTACTGTTTTTGCAATAGTAATCCCTTACTTTACTCGTTACTTGAAAAAAGTAATCAGATTACAGTAACGCGTAATCGGATTACAGTAACGCTACTGCCCATCTCTGCTTAACGATGATGGGGGGCGCTGATTCAACACACGAATGGCCCGAGGATAAAAACTCCTCTTGAGCCTCTCTGTTCTTGTTCGGATGGTGTGGAACCTTCTGCCTGATCTCAGAAGCTGGAACAGCTCGTTGCTGGGATGGGACGGGTCCTTCAAAATCGGAGTGCTCTAGTCCAGCATCTCCTGACGTAAATGTCCTGTAGGGACGGGAGAGCAGTCCTGCGGCAGCGTTTTGCCATACGGATCACTCTCTGAAGAGCTTTTTTATCCTTGACACAGCTGTTCCCATACCAGGATGTGATGTTCTGTGTGAGGATGCTCTCCACAGCGCCTGCATAGAAAGTCCTGAGGATCACTGGAGAGACCCTGAACTTCCTATATAGCATGATCAATTGTATCAAACGCCTTTTTACAGTCTATAAAAACTAGAGATGGACCGATCCGATATTACGTATCGGTATCGGTCCGATACTGACCTAAATTACTGGATCGGATATCGGAGAAAAATAAAAAATGTAATCCGATCCATTAAATATCACGAAAGCACCTCACAAAACTTGCAACACGCCGTAACTCACCTCAGAACGTTAGCAGTCGGAGCAGTATGCATCACGTGATAGAGCGGCTGTGGCATGCGGGACCTGTCGGTGGTCTGGATAGCATGTGGAGCTTCGCTAGCAACCCGGCATTTCATCTCCGACAAAGTTATCCCCGAGAGAAGTAAAGCAAGTGTGTAAGTCCATCTCTGAATGTTTGTAAAGCATTCCTGCGTTAAGCTTAACGAGCGACTGCCTCTCGCTCTCCGGCTGCTACTTCAATCATGAAACTGCTTAATGATCAGCTGATCGGCTTTTCTGTCGCGAGTCCGTGTCTCTGGTTTGTTTTTGGCCCACTTTGCACCAGAAAGAGGAAACCAGCGGCTGAACAACAGCAGCACGTTTAAGCTTGATCAGCTGTTGTTAGAATTTATTTAATATTACTTTCTACTCCAGGATCTTTTTCTACGTAGCTGACGGCTGGTAACTGTGCAGGGGCGGATCTAGCAAAGTTTAGCCAGGGGGGCCGATAGGGCATTAACTGGGAAAAGGGGGCACAAAGACATACTTTTCTTTCTTATTCTCATTTAAAATGTCGAGCTTTTAATAAATAATTATCTGACACCCAAAGTTTTAATTTGATGTAAAATGAATAGAAGTCAATTACTGTACATAGTGACTATTAAGTCTAATATATATACCCTAGTAAGCTATAGTACTTTTTCCTTTGGGAAGGTACCATCTGTGGAGTCTGCAATTTTGTTGAAGAAAGATGTTGAATCTATTTAATATTTCTTGAAAAATAATTGATTTCTGTGCATTTTTTTTCACACTGCATCAAATTAAGGTTGATTACGTCGATTAAGCATCATGAGGTGGAGCGTGAGGGGTGGTTCCCTATTTTTTATTTATTTATTTTTGTTGTTGCTGGGAGTTGGAACCCTATTAGTTAGGTTGCTTAATATTTATGCTAAGTACTCTTTAAAATACCAGAATAGTGAGGATGGTGCAGGTTTAAGTTTATTAGATTGATCAGTATTGCTGAACTATGAAATATTTTTTTTGTATACAGGTATAACAGAATAGCTTTAGTGTAGTTGTTGTTTTAAACTTGAGTATGAACTTATACAAAATGCAGCAAGATATTTAAAAAATAGTTTTGTTGATTAAAACACACTATATCGGATTCATATCGGTATCGGCAGATATCCAAATTTATGATATCGGTATCGGACATAAAAAAGTGGTATCGTGCCATCTCTAATAAAAACACCAACAGTACATTCCTTGTTATCTATTGCAGTAGATATCCCTTCTAGATATCCCATCACTGCCATCAACGTGGGCCTTTTCGCTCTAAAGCTATATTGGTTATCACATAGGAGATTATGCTTCTCAATATATTTATCAAGTCTATTAACAAATAACTTTTCTAAAATGCGAAAGGTTGCGCTATATATTCTATAGCATTTTTAACTAATATCATGTCAATGCCCAAACAGTCAGTGGACTTTTTATTTTTAAATGTTTTAACAATGTTTCTCTATGGCTCACAGCACCAGTAAACGTGGAGGACACTTTCTGATGTTTATTTACATCGTTTTTATTTCTTGACTCTGGAATTTAATTGCTAAATTAAAGCCAACATGTACAAAGAAATCATTAAATTCATTCATGGCATGCTTTAAGCTTTAAGCTTTAAGCTTTAAGCTTTAAGTTGTAATGAAAGAAAGTACTGAAACCATTTTACAAAAAGCCTCCTTGCTCATAAAACACACCTTTGTAATTGGGCGACCGTGGCTCAGGGGGTTGGGAATCGCATCTGTAACTGGAAGGTCGCCGGTTCGATCCCTGGGCTCTCTGTCCTGGTCGTTGTGTCCTTGGGCAAGACACTTTACCCTACTTGCCTACTGGTGTTGGCCAAAGGGGCCGATGGCGCGATATGGCAGCCTCGCCTCTGTCAGTCTGCCCCAGGGCAGCTGTGGCTACAACTGTAGCTGCCTCCACCAGTGTGTGAATGTGAGAGTGAATGAATAGTGGCATTGTAAAGCGCTTTGGGTGCCTTGAAAAGCGCTATATAAATCCAATCCATCCATTATTACAGTACTGGGTGAGTTACACCAATTAAAGTCCTACTTACTGTGTTTTCAAGTTAAATCTATATTTGAATAAGCTGCTGAACAACATTGTATCCATCCATCCACCTTCTTCCGCTTATCCAGGGCCGTATTGTGTTAATACAGTATGTCAAAATAAAAAAAAACCCTGTAAATTCAGGCAGGTGAGGTTGTGCTGAAAAGAATGACACAAACAAGGCAAAGATAAACAGTTTTTAAAGGTGAAATATAGAGTAAAATTAAAAGTAGTCGAAAACGGCCAATCATTCCCCAGACGGTTAAATCCTATGGATTCAGAATGGGATGTGATATCTGTGTGAAGGCAGATGAACAAATGTACTTGACTGAAGGACATATCCAGGTGAAAAAAGACCCCTCTCAGTGTTCCTGGACACCAACATAACACCATCCACAGTGAGCATCGTCTTCAGCTCTCCAGACTGACCTTGCTGTGGGTGGAATAATCTGTGCTGCTAAAACAAGCAGTTTGTAGCAGCACAGAATACAAGCACAGAAAAACTCAACGTCAGCAGTTTTACTTCTGCTGGACTTGTGAGGCTCTCTAAAGAAAGCAGAAGTCATACTGCAGAGACACGGCACACAGAGCAGCACTGAAACAACAGAAATCAGTTTCTATGACCAAAGAAAGTTTTTGATGTGAAATCTTTGTTGCCTTTGCTGTGAGTTTAATTGTGAGTCACCCTGCACCGTGTCGCGGAGGTGGCTGCTCCTCCCTGATCCTGATTCTGATGAGGTCCTTAAAAGTAAACTGGAACAAGTGTGGACCCAGCAGGACCTTCAGTGGAGAACCTGGGCAACCAACCAAGATCCTTACCAAGGACCAGACTGTCAGCTGCTAGCACCAATAATAGAGCACACTCATAATCTCACATATTTGTGGTACATTAGTGATCTGATGGCTGTGTATAGAACAAAGCAGCATCTACAGGTTTGGGCATCATGAACATTGATTCAAATACTTTTCTTGTGGAGTGCCGATGCTTTCCTGGTGTCTGCCCCTCTCTCTGGGTGAGTGTGGGAAAATGATTTGTTATTTCTGGTTTGAATTTGAACGTTAGCTTTCTTCACTCCCTCTGGTTTTATGAATGAAACCCAGTCAGTGAGAAACGTCTGCAGCCAGCGAGGCAGCACTGAACTGCTCGCTACGACGTCACACACACTCCTGCAGGTGTGTGTGGAAGCAGGAAGGCTCGGTGTTTAAAAGGACAAAACGGTGAATGTCTGTATAACTGTTGGGTTATTATGACACGAAGCACTCACACAGCAGCTCATGATGCTGAATAATTGCAGCTGCTTCTCAGAAACAACCACAGCAGCACGATCAGTGTCCTAATAACTGATCATTGAATGCAGTATAAACAAACTCAGCATCTTTGGAATCAGAAAGGATTCATCCAGGAGCGAGCAGCAAAATTTAAAGACACCAAGAAGGTTCCAAAAGAAACGCAAGAGAAAGGACGACGTGGAGGGAAGGTGTAAGGCTTACCGCATTCATTACAGTGTTGGAGTTACTGCACGTGTTTCTGGTGCTTTAGTTTTATCTGAGAAAATGAAAGTTTTCACAGGAATTAAAGAAAACTTAAATTGACTTTCAGTGAAGTTTTAATATGAAGCAGTTTGCGTGTCTACAACTTTTTATCAAAGTATAAAAAAGATGATCGATGATTTCAAATCTTCTGCTGTTTGCAGACAAAGTTGATAAATCAAGTCTAACACATCGACTGTGCAGCGAGTGGATCAGGACCACGAGGGGAACCTCACCCTCTGCATCCAGGCTGTGTACCTGCAGAACCTGTGTTGCCCCAGCACAAACTGGCTTTGGGTGTAAAAGAAAAAGTACTGTTGGTATTTAGAAAGTGCACATTGGTAAGATTGCATGTGGGAGGTGGGAACTTCTGTGACTCTCTGAGGATCTCTTCTCCAGGCTTCTTGAAGGACGTTCAGAGCTCTTCTTTGGATGTTTCTGCCTCAGGATGTCCCTACCAATGTTCCCTCTAATGTTTCATGTGTCTGAACACACAAACACCCTGAGCGGACACTTGGACCACAGTGAGCAACAGCAGACGTGAGCACACGGTCACGCCAGCATCGAATCCATGCATGGTTCATTAAAGTAATCAAATTACAGCATTTACATTTATGTTAGACTACTTTTAGTTAACTGCTTTAGCCCACTTACAATGAAAATGTAAAACGTCTTGCTTATGACCTGTGCAGCATGTTAACACTATTGGAAGTAAAAGTAACTTGAACTCCAATTTTGAAAACACAACTTTCTTTCTTTTCTTTTTTTTCTTTTTATAAAGCTCTGACTTCTGAGTCTGTGGTCTGTTAGAGAGTCTGTAACTCTGCAAAATACAGTAAATAATGACCAATGTTGGGCAGGTAATGATATAGTTACTTCTTCAAAAAAGTAACTGAGTTATGCAAACAACAAGGTTTTTTGCAGCTGTTTACCTAAAAATGCAGCCAAGGTGTTTTTTAATAAACATTTCAAACTATTCACAGAACAATCAGCTGTTCTGCATCAAATCTGATGCCACACAAATTATTTGTGCCGCTCCAAAAATAATTTGTGTCCACTATGAGATGAAGGAGAACAACAGCCTGATACCTGCAGGCCTGACAGCAGCAGATGTGTCACTGCTGTAACACCTGTAACACTCAGCAGGCGCCTCATTGTTCTGACACACAACAAAACTACACACTAACTACACACTAACTACACACTAACTACACACTAACTACACACTAACTATACACTAACTACACACTAACTACACACTGACTACACACTAACTACACACTAACTACACACTAACTACACACTCACTACACACTAACTACACACTAACTACACACTAACTACACACTGACTACACACTAACTACACACTAACTACACACTCACTACACACTAACTACACACTAACTACACACTCACTACACACTGACTACACACTAACTACACACTAACTACACACTGACTACACACTAACTACACACTCACTACACACTAACTACACACTAACTACACACTAACTACACACTGACTACACACTAACTACACACTAACTACACACTAACTACACACTAACTACACACTGACTACACACTAACTACACACTGACTACACACTAACTACACACTGACTACACACTAACTACACACTAACTACACACTAACTACACACTGACTACACACTAACTACACACTGACTACACACTAACTACACACTAACTACACACTGACTACACACTAACTACACACTAACTACACACTAACTACACACTGACTACACACTAACTACACACTAACTACACACTGACTACACACTAACTACACACTGACTACACACTAACTACACACTAACTACACACTCACTACACACTGACTACACACTAACTACACACTAACTACACACTAACTACACACTCACTACACACTGACTACACACTCACTACACACTAACTACACACTGACTACACACTGACTACACACTAACTACACACTGACTACACACTAACTACACACTGACTACACACTAACTACACACTCACTACACACTCACTACACACTAACTACACACTAACTACACACTAACTACACACTGACTACACACTAACTACACACTAACTACACACTAACTACACACTCACTACACACTGACTACACACTAACTACACACTCACTACACACTAACTACACACTAACTACACACTAACTACACACTGACTACACACTAACTACACACTCACTACACACTAACTACACACTAACTACACACTCACTACACACTCACTACACACTAACTACACACTAACTACACACTGACTACACACTAACTACACACTAACTACACACTAACTACACAAGATTTGTGCTAAACGTCGCAGATCTCTCACATCTCAAACACGCCGTCACTCCTAAAACTTCCCCCTTCCTAAACAACTAAATGCCATGTTGCCATATCATTTTTTGATTCGTCCACATGGTACATTTTTCCACCAATAGGAAAGGCTGGGGGTGTTTTTGCTCACAGGCTTTCGAGCGTTTTCCTTATAAAACGCCGTTTTTACCGTTTCTTCCCGCAGTAAATATAAACAACGACAGTATTCAGGAAGAAAAACAAACATTGCATATTTTTATCATAACTCTGGTTTTACGCGGCCGATCAACACGATTTAAAAACTGGTATAAAGTCCACACTTTTTTTCGCAGAGGCCGTGCCAGCAGTGCGCAATCATGCACGCGCGCAGCTTAGAGGGAACATTGGTGGTGAATGTTTTAGGGACGGATGGGTTTGGTTTCACATGGTTCACTTCTCTGCTACAAAAGCAACCAATAAAAACTCCAGTTACTGACAATACTGTCAAATTCACCTCAATGTCTTCAAAATGACCGTTTCCAGAGGTATGCACAGTTTTTTAAAAGTCAAATGATCATTTATACTTAATGTAATAACACTTTGGTTAAAATGCTTAGAGTTGTATTTTATAATCAGCATTGGAAACATTCTGTAGAACTTTATTCTCATATTCAGATGAGATTGTAGGAGATTCAGCAGGCACCAATGTTTCAGATGTGGAAATCTTCTCTTCTCTCCAGTAAACACAAGTTGCTGCAATGATGTAACTTGAAGGATCCTGAGAAATGGAAGATCTGTCAGAATGATTAGTCTGGTTTGGTGTTTACAGCCTTTTAAAGCCGACTGCACAAACTACATTTAGCTTCTTACATTTCGATATTTAATATAATACTGAGGTGCAGGTGATAGAGGACGTATTACTTGGACATGGGCTGAACCTCTGACACTGATCTCTGCTGCCATCTGCTGTTTCCGCAGCAGATGGCAGTATATACATACATACATACATACATACATACATATATATATATATATATATATATATATATATATATATATATATATATATATATATATTAGGGGTGCAACGATACTCGTATCGATATTGAACCGTTCGATACAGTGCTTTCGGTTCGGTACGCATATGTATCGAACAATACAAAATTTTTAATTTGTTTTATCAACTTTCCTTCTGACGATGCTGTCTGTGTTGAGAGCTCAGTGGATCTGCGCTCGACTACTCCACCCGCCTAGGCTGCACTGTCCAGCGCAGATCCACTGAGCGCAGGGCAAGCTAGCGAGACAGAAGTTAAGCACCTTGCAACAGGCAAATTGAACCTCCCCCACCCTCATTCAGATCTGGCGTTTGGAATTATTTTGGTTTTCATGTGACGTATGACCCTGAAGGTAAGCGCGTCATGGACTAAAGTAAAACAGTATGTCGGATGTGCCACGCAATGCTCAATTACATGGGTGGGAACTAGTGCGTTAGCGCAGTTAGCTCGTTAACGTGTTGGCCGTCCAGCCCCACGCACGGGGCGATCCGCGGTAGCTCGTTAACGGAGATTTGCCCTGTTGTGGCGTTAACGTCATTTCAGATTAACGCTGACAGCACTAGTGAGAACACAACGAATATGACTGCACATTTACTCCGACATCATCCTCGTGCAAAGACAAGTGGAAGCAGACAAGCAAGCATGCTACAAACTTTACCCGAGTCATTTAGACCAGCGGTCCCCAACCCCCGGGCCTCGGACTCGTACCGGTCCGTGAGTCGTTTGGTACCGGGCCGCGAGAGTTGAGGCTCAGGTGTGAAATGTTTGGTTTTCAGGGTTTTTATCGGTTTTCAGCTTGTTGTATTTATCCGCGACACCTTAAAGGCCGGTCTTTGAAAATATTGTCGGGCATAAACTGGTCCGTGGCGCAAAAAAGGTTGGAGACCGCTGATTTAGACAGCCGTTAGCACAGGATTCTCCTTATGGGGACCTGATATGTTTAATATGCTGCTGAGAATATAGCCCAGAAGAAGCGTATAGTATAGCTTTTATTTTGAAAGAGCCATTTCTCTGTAATAAACTCTGTTTTCCAAAGATGAGGGATTTCTCCATCAGGTAGATTTATTATTAAATGGTAAATGGTAAATGGCCTGCATTTGTATAGCGCTTTTCTAGTCCATAGGACCCCAAAGCGCTTCACACTACATTCAGTCATCCACCCATTCACACACACATTCACACACTGGCGATGGCAAGCTACATTGTAGCCACAGCTGCCCTGGGGCGCACTGACAGAGGCGAGGCTGCCGGACACAGGCGCCACCGGGCCCTCTGACCACCACCAGTAGGCAAACATGGGGTTAGTATCTTGCCCAAGGATATTTGACATGCAGCCCGGAGGCAGCCTGGGATCGAACCACCGACCTTCTGATTAGTGGCTGACTTGCTCTGCCACCTGAGCTACAGCCACCCTGTTATTATTATTATTTCTTTGTTATTTCAGCAACTTAAAAACTGTACTTTTGAGTTAAAATATATATTTATAATTTTCCATAAATGACAAATTAAAAAAGCATGAACATTTTTTTTGTATCGAAAAAATATCGAACCATGTATATATGTATATTAGGGGTGCAACGATATTCGTATCGATATTGAACTGTTCGATACAGTGCTCTCGGTTCGGTACGCATATGTATCGAACAATACAAAATTTGTAATTTATTTTATCAACTTTCCTTCTGACGATGCTGTCTGTGTGGAGCGCTCAGTGAATCTGTGTTCGACTACTCCGCCTAGGGTCGACAGTGCAGCCTAGGCGGAGTAGTCGAACACAGATTCACTGAGCGCTCAACACAGACAGCATCGTCAGAAGGAAGAGCGCAGGGCAAGCTAGCGAGACAGAAGTTAAGCTCTCCTTACAACATGGACCTCCCCCACCCTCATTCAGATCTGGCGTTTGGAATTATTTTGGTTTTCATGTGACGTATGACCCTGAAGGTAAGCGAGTCATGGACTAAAGTAAAACAGTATGTTGGATGTGCCATGCAATGCTCAATTACATGGGTGGGAACTAGTGTGTTAGCGCAGTTAGCTCGTTAACGTGTTGGCCGTCTAGCCCCATGCACGGGGCGATCGGCGGTAGCTCGTTAACGGAGATTTGCCGTGTTGTGGCGTTAAGGTCATTTCAACGAGATTAACCTGAAAGCACTAGTGGGAACACAACGAATATGACTGCACATTTACGCCGACATCATCCTAGTGCAAAGACCAAAACAACAAGCATGCTACTAACTTTAGCCGAGTCATTTAGACAGCTGTTTAATATGCTGCTGAGAATATAGCCCAGAAGAAGCGGATAGTATAGCTTTTATTTTGGAAAGAGCCATTTCTCTGTAATAAACTCTCTTTTCCAAAGATGAGTGATTCCTCAATCAGATACAGGGCTCGCAATATCGCTAGCCTGACGTCCTGGAGCTAGCGATTTTTTCAGTCGGGCTTCCCTGCCCGTCGGGCTATTGTAGGAAAAATATATGTCAATGCTTTTGCATTCTTTCAGAAATGTAGCTGGGTAATTATGTCATTGGCATCGGTGAGCCACTGTCAATATGTGACATATTGAAATCGCGTTTGAATTTGTGCTTGTTTTTTTGCTTTCACTTTGCAATCGTGCGAACTGTGTATAGAGAGCGACAGCACTGATCTGTGAGTGATGATAATTTGTGCACCAATTCCTCTGACATCGTCTTATTAATCGTTAGCTTACTATGCAAACATGACAAGTGAAATCTCCCGCAGCTTAAACATGTGAGAGGTTGATCGCGCAGAGAATCGCTGAGCTTATGTGAGTCCGTGTGTAAAAGCAGCAGGATTTATATTTGACTACGATGACCTGGATGACTGAGAACCTTCACAGACAGATATATATTTTAGTTCTGCTGAGCCAAATAAGACAGGTCAGGGTGAAGAAGTGACAGCCAAAGAAAAGCTTACCACAAAACGGAGAAGTTATGACAAATCAGACTATAAGGCAAAAAGAAAGTGCAGCTTTATGGTTTCATGGACAAAAGAATTTCTGTGGCTGCAATATGACGAGCTAAATAACCAGGGCTGCACATAAGTGGTCCGCAGGTGCGCATTCGCTGTCAAAATAAAAAACACGCACAAGGGTTAGGGTTAAATTTAAAAACTGTACTTTTGAGTTAAAATATATATTTATAATTTTAATAAATGACAAATTAAAAAGGCATGAACATTTTTTTTGTATCGAAAAAATATCGAACCGTGACACCAAAGTACCGAACCGAACCGTGAATTTTGTGTATCGTTGCACCCCTAATATATATATATATATGATTAATAAGGGTATGGTTTAACCAAGCACAGGTGGATCTTGAAAAAGTTACAAAAAAGTCTGATCTAAACACTTTGCATGAAGGCTAAAGACACACAACCTTTAACAAATGTCAGAATAAGAAACATTAAAGATGATTAATGAAGGCCGATGACCTTTTTATTTTATTCTTTTTGACACGACACGGTTTGCTTTCAGCTGTTCGGCTCTGCTGATATATCGTGGCAGCACAGTTTCACACTGATCAAAGATCAAACAGTGAGCTTCTGTATAGAAATAAAGGTTAAAACTCAGAAGTGGTTCTGTCTGATTTCAGGCCTTTCAGTCTTGAGAGCCTAAAGAATGATTAGCAGGTATGGAAACCTTGAGCACCCTCCTCAGGTGGACTCTCCATGGATTGATCTTTGTTCTCTGCAGATGTGAAGATGTCAGCAGCACAACCTCCATAGCCTGAGCTGCGCTTCCCATTGGCTGCGTGTTAACTGTTGTCAGAGGTAGATGTGCATTAATATTATGATATATGTTTGAATTAATTTGCAGTGAAAAACACAAAATGGCAAAATCCCATGCAGCACTTTGGTGCAAAGTGGTAAACAGACTGGTTCTTCTATAACGCTTTTCTACTCTCAACACTCAAAGCACTTTACACAACTTGTACATTCACCCATTCACACACGCACTTCCATCAATGCTGTTTCTAGATGGTTCCAATCCAACATTCACACACGTTCACACGCCGATGGATGCGTCACAGAGCAACATGGGGTTCATATCTTGGATATGTGGCATGCAGACTGGAGCAGACTGGGATCGAATCGCCAACCCTTCGGTTAGTAGGTACCTGCTGTCTGTGCAGTCAAAGATTTATTAATGTTCATTTTTATTATCTATAATAAAAATTCCCACGATGACACAGGCTGCAGTTTAAGCTGCAGTAAGAGGATGTGGTTACACCAAACCACTTCATCTGTTAACTTCCTGAAACTAAGTACCCCTCACAGAGCAGCGAGCATCAGTCCAGACTTCCAGCGAATAAACAGGTAAAGTCTTTTTCACATTTCTTTTAACAATAAAACTGGAGCTACAGATGTTTCTAAACCTGAATCCAACTGAAGTGACCTTGGATTCAACATGGGTGTGAAATCTGCAGTCAGTAGGGAAACTGTTGCTGCTTCCTGGAAGTTGCGTGTTTCTTTCTTTCTTTTTTATGAAGCCGTTCAGTGTAATGAAAGTGTCAGCTGATAAAAGAACGTCTTTCTTTCTTTCTTTCTCTCACAAAATCTTCAATCACACAGTAAACTGCTGCAGTGCAGGCTCGCTGTGAAAACCACAGTGTACAGGAAACCACTCATGCAAGCTGTTGTGCGACGCGGAGTTATTTCATGTGAATGAGCAACAATTTGGGACTTCAAAGGGATCCCTGGGGTGCGCCACAGGTGTAGATGTATTATTACACTGGAGTAACATTGGAGCGAACGTTGACAAAAAATGTAACAGTTTTTATCAAATGGACAGAGACGTTCCGACTATTTTCAGGAAGTATGACTGCATGCGTTTTAAAAATAGCTTTGTGTCTGCAGTAGACCTAAAAAGGCTGAACAGGTCTGGTCAGATTCAACAGTCAAGTATTTATCAAAGCGGTTACTGATTAATGGTCTGTCAACATAAAATATATTACTGTCATCTGCAAACATAAATCATTTTTAAACATTACGACGTCTTTACATTAGAGAAACATTAATGCACATCAGGCACACTGTGTAACACGTGCACGGAGGTAAGAACACAATAAACCAGCAGCACAACAACTAATATCAATTACAACATCATATATGATGAGTATACCTGCCTGGTCGTTTCCACGTGTATCAGTGCCTGTCAGGTTTTTTGCTGCAGTGCTGTGGACACAGAGTGACTAACACTCACTGTCTAACACAGAGCTGCGTGTCATTATCTGCAGGCCAAGAGATGTTTTTGTTCTTATGTAGGTATAAAGTTGCTCTCAGTAGAATGCAACACCGGGAAGACCTCAGCACTGACATGTGAGATCCAAATAATCATACCTCCTCTTAAACACTTTTCTTTGACTTTGGTAGAAAATGTCATGAGATGAAGGAAGGGTGTGCCAGAGAGTCTGACTGTTCTGATGTTAGACTGTGTGACAGGATTGAAATTCAACAACATGGACTACAAATTCACATGTTATGTCGCCTCAGTGCAGTCTTACATTGGTGATTCGTGCATATTATATAAAGGAGTGGTGTTAAAAATCTACACAATTCAGTTTTAAATCACAACAACAGTCACCTCTGCTCACGTTTTATTGTAAAATCCTACAATAACCCCAACCAAACGCAGAGGGATGTGTAAACGCACAGTGAATGTTATTACCACTCAGTTACATGTGGCAGTTTCTGTGTAATAAGCAGGAAACAGCGCAGCAGTGCTCAGCAGCAGTGCTGAGCCTCAACTCTCGCGGCCCCGTACCAAACGACTCACGGACCGGTACGAGTCCGAGGCCCGGGGCTTGGGGACCGCTGCCTTAGTTCCCTTACATTTGCAGTGTGTTCCCAGTCTCATCTCTGTGGGACGTCCTCAGCTTCTGGGCTCAGTCCTGTGTCCTGCGTTCATGTTTTGTTATCCTCTCTATCTCCCCAGCCACGCCACCATGTCTGTCTGGTTTGCCTGTCTTCTCTTGTGTATGTATTTAATACTTATTATACTTATAACAGGTGCACTTATTGTAGTTATTGTAATGACATCTTTGCCCTGTGTCTGTCACTTCTCGTAATCATCCCTGTGTCCTGTTTCATGTGTCTTAGTCTGGGTTTCGGTGTGTGCTCTATGTTGTCTCCTTGTGAATGAGCTGCCTGTGGCTGGATGCTGGCTGTGGTTCAAATCAACATTTCAATTAATTCCAACAACTGACTGATGCAGACTGAATTGTAAAGAAGCTTAGACTCCCTTTGATTTAAGATCATTTGGGTTTGGAGACCTTACAGGTTACTGTCATTTCTTACAGCGATGTTCACATTCAGTGACTCAACAACAGGTCACAGCATGAAACACAGTGTTTGTGTCCTGGTCCTGGGTTGCTTACCCAGTGCTTCTGTGTTGTTCTTTATCAGTTTTAGTCTCCTGGTTTCTGTTTTGTGCTCCTCCTTTCCTCTGTGTTTCCTGTGTTCAGTGTTTTGCTTTCCCACCATCTCATTAACCGGCTCTGATTAGTCCCAGCTGTGTTTCCAGCTGTTCCCTCTGTGCTGGATGTTCCCTCCATGCTGTCGGTCTGTTTGTTTTCTCGTCAGTTCCTAGTTTTCTAGTTTCTTTGTTTTCTAGTTTCTGTTCTCTTGAGTTCCTGGTTTCCCAGCTCTCGGTCATTATGTTTTGTTTCTTATATCCTGCATTCAAGTGTTCGCAGCAAATAAAGCTGCAGCTTTAAGAGACCTTTGCGTGCTCGAGTCCTGCATTTGGGTCCTACGTCCTGCCTGCCGCACAGCGTAACATTGTTATTGAACATTTATATGATTAACATCACTTTGTCTGTTATGTTAAAAAAAAATTTTTGTACAAATGATGAAATATCAAATTGTGTCACAACATTGGGGCAGCAGTGTATCCTTACTAAAGGAGGTAATGAAGGAAGAACCTTTCCTGTTATTAGCATGACTCCCACGCAGCTGCCTCAGGTTATTTCTCAGGTGCAATAGTCTATTTCATCATATCCTCGATATAAACCAGAAACACGGGCAGGTAATGAAAGTTCAGATTTTGCGACTGCTTCAAAGAACTTATTAAACTGATGTTCAACTGGCAACAAATGAATGCAAACGATTTGATGCAATGTGGCATTGATCTGTCTGGATTACTAAGCGTCTGAAGAAGACGTCGACAGAGGTGAAACTTTTCATTTCTTCTGTGAAACTGACACTAAAACCACATGTGAGACACACGAGTGGTTTGGAAGGATTGTTCATTATTACACTGAACAGTCTAGTTTAAAAACCGTAAAGCCGTAAAGTAAAAGCCGTCTGAAGTGGGCTGTGTCTAACGCATGGGTTTATTTTATTCTCATTGATCCAAATGTACAGATGTGTTACATGTGAAGACAAACAGACATCTCCTGATTCCTGACAGGACCAAGGATGGCAACACCAACAGAGTTGGTGGAAGCGCTGGAGGAGCTGGGAGACAGCGAGCTCAAAGATTTTAAGGAGATGGAAACAAAGGATCAGGTGGAAAGTTTATCCAGCACTGACTTAGGACCTGAAGGTGAGTCATGGAAGCAGGTCAGTCAGCTGACACGGCTTCTGAAGCAGTTGAGGCAAACTGAACTCCACATTAAAATATCTCATACACTCACACACACCTACATACTTAGTCTAGAGCTATTGCAGCATAACTAAGAGAAGATTCAGGGTCACCTGATCCAGCCCCAACTATGTGCTGTGGAACCAGAAGAGGAGCTTCAGGTTTGGAAAGCTGAAGACTCTGGAACCAGAGAGACTGCAGTCTGAGGGAGAAGTGCCCTGTTGGTACAGTATAGTACTGTGAGATCTTTACAATATGAAACAACCCTCTGAACCATCAGGGGGGAGACAGCATACAGACAGCAAGCTGTGCCCTGCAGCTCTCACAGAGTCCAACCCGTCTTCAGGAGACTCGTTCTAGAGTATCTTTCAGCTCAGACTCCCATCTCACCACAGAGATGATGCTGTTACAGGGAAATATCTGAATCAGAACTCTTTAATGAGCCCAAGAGGAAATCATGGGGTCTCCGTTGCTCTGAGACAGTAAGAAGAGTAGCTAACTGAGCTAAATAAACAATACTATTTATTACAAAGTTACAAAATATAACTAAATAACGCAAACAAAGAAGTAAAAAGCTACGCTTAACAAAGTTTAAAGGATGACTGTAAACTGTAGGAGGCTGCATGCGCACAAACAGGTTGTTGTGTTGGTATTTCCCACAGCAGACTTTTCATGGGTGTGTCTTTGCTCCCCACAGATGTGAGATGCATGCCAGCAGCTCCGCCTCCACAACCTGAAACATCGTACCAAGTCGCGCTGCAGTCTGAGCTCCAGAACATCTTCAGGTGTGCTCAGGAGGCCCTCGAGAAGCAGAATGAGGAACGTTTGTATGACGTGACCCCAGAGCTGTTTATTACAGAGAGACGGACCACAGACTCACAACAAGAGGTCAGACTGGCTGACCTCGAGTCAGAGAGGGCGGTTAAACCCAGTGACCTCTTCCAACTGTTTTCTAGTGAGGGCACGGCTGTGAGGACAGTGCTGACCAGCGGGATAGCAGGAATTGGCAAATCATCCCTTGTTAAGAAGTTTTTGTTGGACTGGGCTGAAAAAAGAACCAATCAAGACTTACATCTGATCTTCCCCTTTGACTGTCAGCAGATGGGTTTATGGCAAGGAGAAACATTTAGCCTGGCAGAGCTCATCCATACATGTATCCCATATTTTTCAGCCAGTGGTATCAAAGAAGAGACTTTAAATGACATTTTCACAAGTTCACAGAACTCCAGAGACACAAGTGAGTTCAGACTTCTGTTTGTGTTTGATGGACTGGATCAAAGCCGCCTTCAGCTCGACTTCACAGGAAAAACAGAGAAGTCTACTGACGTGACAAAGTCAGCCGGAGTAGAAGTGCTTCTGACCAACCTCATCAGGGGCAAACTGCTTCCCTCTGCTCGCCTCTGGATAACCACACGACCTGCAGCAGCCAATCGAATTCCCCCTCAGTACGTTCACAGAGTGACGGAGGTCAGAGGGTTCACTGACCCTCAGAAGGAGGACTACTTCAGAAAGAGATTCCAAGATGCGGAGCAGGCCAACAGGATGGTGGCCCACATCAACACATCCCAAGGACTACACATCATGTGCCACATCCCAGTCTTCTGCTGGATCACAGCTGCAGTTCTGGAGGATGTGCTGAAAACCAGCGAGGGACGAGAGCTGCCCAACACCCTGACTGAGATGTACATCCACTTCCTGATGGTTGAGATTAACCACACAAAGCAGAAGCATGTCCCAGAAAAGTGCATTCGGTACATTATGTCATTGGCTGAACTGGCTTTTCACCAGCTGCTGAGAGGAAACGCCATCTTTACTGAGGAGGAGCTGCGCTGCAGTGGCATTCATGTCAGAGCAGCGTCAAAGTACGCAGGACTGTTCACAAAGATCTTCAAGCAGGTTTGTGGACAAAGGAAGGAACAGGCCCAGAAGAATATCTTCAGCTTTACTCACCAAAGCATTCATCAGTTTCTAGCTGCAGTTTACGTGACCATATCACTGTTCAGCCACAACAGAAATGTGATGCCTGTCCCCCGACTCACCGTGCAAAGTCTGTTCACGTGTTTCAGTAAATCAAACTCTTCTACGGCTCTGAATATCCAAAAAAATGCAGTCAAGACAGCGTTAAAGAGCCCAAACGGTCACCTGGATTTGTTTGCTCGCTTTCTCCTCGGTCTGTCACTGCAGACCAATCAGACTCTCCTACAAGACCTGCTGACACAAACTAGAAGTAGCTCACATAACAATCAAAAAGCAATCCTGTATGTGAAGAAGAGGATCAGGAAGAATCCTGGTCCAGAACAATGCATCCTCCTGTTCCACTGCCTGAATGAACTGAACGATCGTTCTCTGGTGGAGGAGATCCAACGATACCTGAGCTCAGGAAGTCTCTGCAAAGATAAACTGTCTCCCACTCAGTGGTCGACACTTCTCTTCATCTTACTGTCCTCAGAAAAAGATCTGGATGTGTTTGACCTGCAGAAATACTGTGCTTCGGAGGAGGCTCTTCTGAGGCTGCTGCCAGTGATCAGAACCTCTAGAAAACTTCTGTAAGTTCATGGATAAGTGAGTCACCCACGAAACCAAATATAATGTTACTTCTCCCAAACAAATCAGCTTACAGGCCTTACAGAGTTGACATTATAAGTCACAGCAAGCAAGATGATGTTATTTACTAGTCCAATAACAAAAAGGCCTACAGATATGTTTCTGCCTCTCTATCATCATGCTTTTGGTATCTTTGCGCTGCTGTAAATACAGAATATGTCAGTTTTATAGCTTGCTGAAAACCTACAGTGGGTGTTCGCTCACATAAAGTAAGATGATGAACACATGCTGTGGAAGAGAGCCAGAGATTAATAACAAGTACGATTCAGTGCAGAGAGTAAATGGCCTGTATTTGTATAGCGCTTTACACATCCAGTCATCCACCCTCACGTGATGGCACAGCCACCCTGGGGCGCACTGACAAAGGCGAGGCTGACGGACACTCTGACCACCACCAGTAGGCAACGGATGAAGTGTCTTGCCCAAGGACACAACGACGAGACTGTCCAAGCCGGGGCTCGAACCGGCAACCTTCCAATTACAAGGCGAACTCCCAACTCTGAGCCACGATCCCCAGAGGTCTATTAACACATAGTGAGTCAAGAAGAAACACTCACTGAATCATGGGAATCTTTAACATTTTAAAGATTTTGAATTCAGTTCTGGATTTAACAGGAAGCCAAAACAGGAGAAATCTGCTCTCTCTTTCTAGTCCCTGTCAGGACTCTTGCTGCAGCATTTTGGATCAGCTGAAGGCTTTTCAGGGAGTTTCTAGGACTTCCTGATAATAATGAATTACAGTCGTCCAGCCTGGAAGTAATAAATGCATGAACTAGTTTTTCAGCGTCACTCTGAGACAGGATATTTCTAATTTTAGAGATGTTGCACAAATGGAAGAACGCAGTCTTACATATTTGTTTAATATGTGCATTGAAGGACATGTCCTGGTCAAAAATGACTCCAAGGTTCCTCACAGCGTTACTGGAGGCCAAGGTAATGCCATCCAGAGTAAGAATCTGCTTAGAGACCATATTTCTAAGCTTTTCAGGGCCGAGTACAATAACCTCAGTTTGATCTGAATTAAGAAGCAGAAAGTTAGCAGCCATCCAGGTCTCTAAATGTATGCTATGTCTTCTAATGATGCTGCCTAAGGGAAGCATGTATAATGTAAACAGAATTGGTCCTAGCACTGAACCCTGTGGAACTCCATAATTAACCTCAGTGTGTGAAGAGGACTCTCCATTTACATGCACAAACTGGAGTCTATTAGATAGATATGATACAAACCACTGCAGTGCAGTACCTGTAATACCTACAGCATGTTCTAATCGCTCTAATAGGATATTATGGTCGACAGTATCGAACGCTGCACTGAGGTCTAGCAGGACAAGCACAGAGATGAGTCCACTGTCAGAGGCCATAAGAAGATCATTTGTAACCTTCACTAAAGCTGTTTCTGTGCTGTGATGAGCTCTGAAACCTGACTGAAACTCTTCAAATAAACCTCTGCAGATGATCTGTTAGCTGTTTGACAACTACTCTTTCAAGGATGTTTGATATAAAGGAAGGTTGGAGATATGTGGGTCAGACCTACATGTTTGATTTGGCACAGATTTTATATTGAAGGTTCTTCCAGATTGAACGTTCCCATTTGGGAACAGAGTAACACTATGAGTGTGCGAGCTTGTGACCCAGTGAGGCTGGATTTGTGTATTGAACCATCAACAGTGCAGATATCCATTTCTTAAAAATGCATATGCAGCTACTCCTAGTCGGACTATTTTAAAATGAAGCAGTGTGACTTGTGGTCACAAAAGCAGAAATTCTTTGCATGTTTTAAGTGTTTAAGTTTTGTCTGTTTGTCATCAGGCTGAGTGGCTGCAAGCTGTCATGGAGAAGCTGTGAAGCTTTGTCTTCAGCTCTCAGCTGCCAGTCCTCTAGTTTGAGAGAGCTGGATATGAGTAACAACGATCTTCAGGATTCAGGAGTGACATTACTGTCCACTGGACTGCGGAGTCCACACTGTGTACTTGAGATTCTCAAGTTAGTCATTATCATTAAAAAACAAAACATAGTATTCTTTGCAGATTTTTGATAATACATTTTTTTTAATTCTTCAGCTTAAAAATGAAATGTTATTCATGATTTTCAGGCTGTCAGGCTGCATGGTCACAGAGGAAGGCTGTGCTTCTCTGGCCTCGGCTCTGAGCACCAACCCTTCACATATGAGAGAGCTGGACCTGAGCTACAATCATCCAGGTGACACGGCAGCAGATGTGCTGTCTGCTCGACTGAATGATCCAAACTGGAGACTGGACACTCTCAGGTATGCTCGGAAAGAACGAGAAGCAGACGTGTCCTGATGTAATCTTTACATACGTTGGATGCCAAAGGTCCCTAGTATAACAAATGTCAGTGACAAAGCTGCTATTAATGAATTCATGTTACTGTGTTAGATTTAATATTGCAATATGCAAGTCCTGGCCAAGTCCGAACAGCAATCTGCGCATTTACAATAACAGTAACGGGACTGCAGTCTTTTCTTCTTCTGCACATCATGCAGGTCAGCTGTTTGACACAGAGTTTGCACTAATGCAGCTCTCCTCTGAATAATCTCTGAGCTCCACCTGAGTCTCAGTCCTCAGGACCCTCTGCACATGCCCGGAGAGTTCTGCCAGAAGAACTTGCTTAAAAGCGTGCTGACTCTCCTTCGGCTTCCTCTCATTTATCTAAATTGCTGCACTGTTTTTGAGAGAAACACATGTGTACAACCTGAGTTATTCTTTTGATTAATGGGCCCAACACTCTCCCTGTTCTGGTTTGTGGATTTATGAGCCATTAAATTGCGGAGAAATTCAGGAGAAAGTTAGTAGATCACCTGTGGCATCACAATAATTTGCCCTGCTTAATAAATCTGCCGCAGCCAATAAAATTAAATGCGTCTTGTTTTCTTATAATTAGCTGCTGTCATCCCGTAGAACGATTCCTGTGACTGCAGGGAAATTTGCTCTATTCCACGTTTATCCCAGCCAACCCGAAGTAAACATGAATCTGTGATAATCTTAAAGGCTGCAATACTGCAAAAGACATTAACAATGCAAACTGACCCCACAGAAGCGTAAACGTTTATCAGTTAATATAATCTGGAGAACTTTGTTCTTCATGCAGCAACAGCTCAAAGAAAAGTAATTTTTATTCCAGCAGTGTGATGTTCAGCTGTGAGTTTAACAAAATTCAAAAATTTTCATCAAGTTATGGCATGGACATCCAACTACAGTTAATATACATACGAGCTGCGCCACTCTTTTAAATTGTTTCTTTCATGAATGGTCAGATGGCCCATTGCAAAGGATGGACCAGCGTATCCTCTGCTAAAGGAAGCAAGTAAGGTAGCATTGAAACTCCTTTCCTTAGTGCTTGGAGAACTGGAAACACTGATTTTTACTTTCATCTAGTAAAAGTAAAAATGTACTCAGACTGAGAAATGAAGAGTAGTGTCTTTAGAGGACATTTCTGTTTTCTTGTGCAAAGCTCACTGAACCCTGTGTAGTGTTAACATAAAGATAAAGTAATATTAGTTGAGGGGAATACAAACTTTAGTCTGACTTTAGTTTAAAGAAGGAAAAACAATCTTTATTTTATATATTGACAGGAAAATGCGCACAGTCAGGGGTCAAAGTGGATTCAGCAGGAACCTAAAATCAGCTGCAAGGTTCAGCGAAAATAGAGCTGGAGTAGATTTTCTTACTGTACAGGCTGTGATCACATGACCTGCTTCTGACCTCCAGTTTGTTTAGCAGCAGGTTTATGAACAAACAAGTAAAGAACAGATAGCTGAAAATTGTACTTGGGTACAATAAATTACTTGTACTTCGTGCCTGTCTCGTTTGGCAGCAATCAGAATTATTGTTGCCCAGCGGATTTATGTTTCCAAGTGGATCATTGCAGCTTCGCCATACTGGTCTACGTGATTGATCTTTATTATTATTGGTTAATTATATTATTATTTTTTTAGTTCGTTGTTTAGTTATTTAGTTATTACAATCGGAACAGACATGATGGGGGATAATAGGAAAAGGAAAGATGCAAGGCAAGTTCGAGAAAAGGTGAGAGGAAGAGGGGCAGAGAGAAAAGACTAAAAATCAGCTGGAAGAAAAAAAGAAAACAAGCAAGAAGAGAACAACACAACAGGGAGACCACAGCAACATCTAGATAAGTATAAGTAACAATAACTAATAACTATTGAATGTTACTGACCAGCACACAAGACCAACCACGCATGGTATGCTTAGAGGCAGCAGCCAAGGAAGATAGTGTGTCTGAACACCTGTGTGCACACCTGTGTGCGTCATTGCGCTTGCATTCAAAAGGTTTCTCCATTTAACAGTCTGGTGGTGGGTGTGGAGAGTTTACTTCTCCCCTTTGAAACCCAGAGACAGTCTTTAGAGAGAAAGAAAGAGGAAAAAGGTTCCCAAGAACAGCAGCCTGCCCACATGTTACCCAGCATGCACTAAAAACCCGGTGATGAGATAATGTTACATTTGGCTTTTAATTAGATTTGTGCTGAACGTTTGATGGTGCTGTTTTATGTATATCTGTTTTTATATCACTGTGAAGCACTTTGTGGTTTCTATCCTGTGAAGAGTGATATATAAATAACTTGAAATTGAAACCAAGAGTTCTGATATGTTATCATTAAGTAGACAATGCAGTCAATGAATCTGACAAACATGGAACATTACACTGCATAATGATGCGTTTTGCATTTGATGGTAAATTTTCATTTTCAGTTACACGATTGCATGTTGTGATAGCATTATTTTGTGAGCTATTCTATGATTCCCAGCCTGAATCATTTCAAATGATTAAAGTGTGAAGCAGTTCATAACTGCATCTGTAAATGGCTGTTTTGTTATGCAGATTGGACCATGGTGGAGAGCAGAGGCTGAAACCGGGCTTAAAGAAGTGTAAGTGATTTTACTCAGCTTATTCTGACATGTCACAGAAAAAATATAAAAAACAATTGAATTCAATTTTATTTATCTACCAGGAAATGCCCAAGGTGCTTTATACTGTAATGTTAAAAAAAACCCTACAATAATACAAAGAAAACAGAGAAAACCCAACTATCACAGAGTGCCCTGTGAGCAGCACTTTGGCGACAGTGGGAAGGAAAAACTCCCTTTTAACAGGAAGAAACCTCCGGCAGAACCAGGCTCAGGGAGGGGCGGGGCCATCTGCTGTGATTGGTTGGTGTGAGAGAAGGAAGACAGGATAAAGACATGCTGTGGAAGAGAGACAGAGGTTAATAACAGATATGATTCAGTGCAGAGAGGTCTGTTAACACATAGTGGTCGTGTCCAGATTCATGGGCTCCATCCTCCTGAGGACCCGGCCTTCGCGGTCTACGTGGGCCGGGTCCTCAGGAGGTCGGGTAGGCCGGAAGTAAACAGCTGTGAAATGTGACGGTCTAGCCTTCAGATTAGCGTCACCGCTGTCTGGGTGGAGTTAATAAACTCGGCCGTCTGCTCCTTGCTAGCTAAAATATAACAGGACACTGGAGTAAACTCTCGACCATCTCACACGTCTGTTTAATCAGTTTTCTGTTTGATGTTCAGCTGTGTGGAAACCATAACTTTGATCTCAGCCAAACCGATTTACTCACAAACAAAAGAAACACTGAAAAAAGCCAAACAATAACATGTTTAAGTTATCTAAGTGACTCATATATCATGCTTAACCTGAGTAGCCAAAGACCGCGGTGATCTGAAAATGATGTGCCGGGGGTTTGCCATTCTCGGCGGCTCTAGTGACCATTGACCATCCCAGCTAGCTATCGAGCTGGTGGGTAACAGACGTCTCCGAAAACCTCGGAGCACTTTTGCAAATATGCGACATCTTGATAAACAGAACAGATATTTGATGTTTACACAGCTACTTTCTGCCTGAAAATATGTTAAACGTTTATTTTGTGACCCAGAAAGATTAATAAGAGTAATTTTAAAACTTAGTAGCAGCCGCCATTGTCGGAAACTTGAATCGGCTGGGCCACGCTATGGATTCTGGGATATGGTGGGCCACGAAGGACACACCCGACCCATCCTTCAAATTCGGGGAAAAGGAGGACGCATTTGTCGGCTGCATTCGGAAGAGTCCAACAATTTGGACAGCCTTCGTCACGTTGCTGTGACGCAATCGGCCCACAAATGCGGCCTCAGGAGGATGCAGCCCGTGAATCTGGACACCCCCAGTGAGTGAAGATGAAACACCCAGTGCATCATGGGAATCCCCCAGCAGCCTACACCTGTTACAGGAAAAGGATCCATTCATATGAATCTGCACTTGTGGGTGTGTTTGAGAACTCCCTAATAACACTGCAATGACGTTTTGATTCAACGGTACTTTGTTCCTGGCACACCAGTTTTTTTGATGCACATTTCTGAAGCCACCGTCTCCAGCAGCTTCATTAGGTTTTTATTTGTGCCATCTGCAAATAAAACTAATTTTGATATATCGATACCTAATGAGTAGTTTTGGACCCAGTACAGAACCTGGTGGAATACCTGATGTCCAAGCATAATGAGGAACATTCTCCTAACCTCACAAACCGTTTGCTGTCACTTGAATACTTGAATTTTTACCCGGTGCGGTACAACCTCCGTGGGATCCCGTGCCACTCAGGTTCATGAATTAACAGTTCATGATCAACTGTATGTTTTTTAAAGATCTTGGAATATTTGCCCGCACACTGTTAACAGAAACGAAACCAGTTAATGTGATTTGCTGTGTTCTTTGTCTCCATCAGATGCCTGCGAGCTGCAGATAGACCCAAACACAGTAAGCCGAGCCCTCAGATTGTCCCACAACAACATGACGGTGACAGCGTCAGACTTTCAGTTATATCCGAATCATCCAGACAGGTTCGACAGTTGGCCCCAGCTTCTGTGTGAAAATGAACTGAGCGGTCGCTGTTACTGGGAGGTGGAGTGGAGGGGACTAGTGGACATATGTGTGAGTTACAGAGGAATCAAAAGAAAAGGCAACAGCCCTCGAAGCAGGTTTGGAGGAAATGATCAGTCTTGGAGTCTGAGCTGCTTTCTTGACCGCTACGCTGTCTGCCACAACAACCAAGGCAAAGAGATGTACTTCCCTTCCTCATCCTCATCCTCATCTTCTTTCTCTAAGAGAATAGCAGTGTATGTAGACTATCCTGCCGGCATTGTGTCCTTCTACAGAGTCTCCTGTGACAGTCTGATCCACCTTCACACCTTCAACACCACCTTCACCGAGCCTTTGTATGCAGGCTTTGGCTGTGACTCCAGGCTGGGCTTTAACCTGATGTTTAACATCCAGTCCTCAGTGTCTCTGTGCAAGCTGTAGGAGGATGAGTGTAAATGATGAGTATGAATCAGTCAAGTTCGTGCACTTTAAACACAACAAATAACACCTTATCATAGTAATGCATTTTTGTTTTTTTACTGATTAACAAGAGTTGGAAAAACTGCCAGTTCTTCTCAGAGTAATGCACAATATTGGGAATAGAGAGTATACAGCTGTGTTATAAGCCCTTTGCCCATCCTTGACCAAGGGCTTATAACACAGCTGTATAAAGCCAAGGAAACATCCTAAGAACACAGGAAACAGCAAAATCCATTAAAATCTGTGGAAACAAACTGAAGACTGAATGTGGGGAAAAGGGTTTGTTTGTATGGTAATAAAACGTAGAGGTCCATCACGCATAGAAATAATCATCCTGCAGTCCTCACAGCATTGATCACGTGTTGTTACCTCTCCTGCGAAGTACACACAAGCATGCAAGCAGGTGTCATGGACTTCATATTTTTGTGTATTGACTGTAAAAACTGTATTTCAGCTTCTGTTGTGTTTCATAATCTTCAGTAAGTATGGATCCACGGAGCATCCACCATGTCGCCATGACTACGCTCCGCCCAGGAAACTTTCAGACCAGGTCACAACCTATGCATGTATGTTTTTTTTTTTAAATGTAGTTATATATATATATATATATATATATATATATATATATATATATGAGACCAAGAGTGAGAAGGGGTTGCCTCGCTAGCAGAACAAGAAAGCTTTGGGGTGAGATCTTGGCCTTGATTTCTTTGACCTTATCAACAAAAAATTCTTAATTCATTATGCCTCTGTGAGATTTAATATGAAGAGTATTTATTTAGAGCTAGACTTAAGTACAGGTACGTCCTCGACAAACACAAGGTCCAAGGTACGGCCTTTCAGATGTTTTGGTCCAGAAACACGTTCAACAAAGTAAAAGGAATCAGATACAGATCAAAGTTCAGCTGTTGAGTTTGATGCTTCCCTCATCAACATGTTAAAAATCCCCAAGAATCAGAACGTTCTCAAAATAATAATAGAAGATAAAAAATCTGTAAAATCCTTTAAGAAGACAGCAGCAGGGCCAGCAGGGGGAGAAACACAATAAAACATGTTCACAGAGCCAATCTTAATCGTTCGCACACTGCCAGATTCTCCCAGGTGTGCAGTCGGCAAGTGATGAAAGTAATATGTGGAGCGCAGACAAAAATGGTGTGCTAAGAAAACAATCATTCAAACCACCACTGCCCAGCATGCTTCTGATCATCCCACAGGTCTGGCTACATTGTTTTATCCTGATGCTACAGTGTAGCTAGTGGGCCCCACAACTCCCCGCCATGATTGAAATGAAGACTTGGGTTGGAGCAGGTGGGGTGGACTGTGTATCGATATTCACAACAACTGGTGCGAATATAGATAATATAGATATAGGTAATAGTAAGACCGCAGACAATTTTCCATCAGAGGAAACACACTGGATGGAGTCTATTCCTACTTGAGTCCCCCTCCCACAGCCGGGAACATCTGACCACCACTTATCCTCATCCCAGCCTATACTCCCCTGAGAAGAAGAATCAACCTAATCAGGTCAAATAGACCCAGTTTAAAAACTGGAGAGATAAAGGAATTACATCGATGTGTGGTATTGTAAAGGAAGATGAAATTATGAGTTTCCAAACTTCAAAGCAAACGTTTCATTTAGAAAACCGAGACCACGATAGATACTTGCAGTTAAGAAACTTCTATACTCGAAGCATTAAAAACCAAACAGCCACTACAGCGAGGCCACTTATCCAACTCTTTGTAAATGCTTATAAGAAAGGTGTAATCTCATAAATATACAATCGTCTTCATGATCTCAGCGATTATTCAACAAAGTATATAAAAGAACGATGGAAGAAAGAGGAATGGCAGAACATTTGTTCTTTTCATTGGAAAAGTACAAAATCACACATATGGAAGCTCTGCTGGAAAAGTTTTTCATCAGCCCAGCTATAAAGGCACATTATGATGATGGAAGTTGTGAATGTTGGAGGAACTGTGGCTACGAAACAGCACACCACTACCACATATTTTGTAAGAATATTAAGAACTACTGGAGAGGAGTCCACAAAGTGATGCAAAACATATTTGGTACATATTTTGATTTCAAACCCATATTTTTAGGATACAAACCCTCAGGCATGAAGTATAGATAAATACTTACTTGGTGTGCAGCTGGCTGCAAGTAAAAAGGCACTGACCAAAAGATGGCCAACACAGGATCCACCAACATTAAACAGCTGGATTGATGTAACGTTTGAGATTTATAAGAAAAGATTACTTTTTTTGTGAACTTTGAGTGTGAGAAATTTGTAAAACACTGGGGAAACTGCTCTGTGAGTCCTGTAAGGCCTGATATCGCTGATATTCATCATCGAAGGAACGGTTGTTTCAGTTTTTGTTTGCTTTTTATAATAACATGTACTAATGCTCTGTCACCATCTGCTACTGAGTGTGTTGGCTTTTCAGCTGCCCTCTCTCTGCATGGATATAGTTACAAACTGTATCTGTCTCTACATGTGTTTGTTTTGTTGTTTGTTTTGTTTTTTCCTTCTCTTTCTCTTTTTTTCATACCTGCGTGAAGGAAAAGCACTTGAAGTGATCCAGACTACTGTACTTAGAACAAAGGAAGCCGTCAAATACTGTACGTTTTATTTTATGCATAACTTCAATAAACACTTAAATTTAAAAAACAAAAACTAATCAGATCAAACTCAAGAGCGTTGAAGCCTGCACAGAAAGATCAGTCACTCGTTTGCAGGACTGCTTCAGTGCCACAGAGTACAGAATACCTAAGAATCCAGGACCTGCACTTATGTATGGACAACGTCACAGCTGATAAACACATCTATGTTTTATCCAAACAAGAAACCATGGATGATATGTGAAGTTCAGCCAGCAACTCTGCCTTCAGGGCAGAAGACGAAACACACATTCCTTGTGACTTTGATCCCATCAGTTTGCACAGATCCACTCACGGTGCCATTTCATTCAAGTAGTGTGACTGTTAGTTTGTCTTTATACACACAAGCTCAGCAGTTCTTCCAGTTTCATTATGTGTTTGGTATGATTACAATAACAGAGCTTATGTTATTTTATCATATTTTTATGTTTAAGTTGTTTGTTGCTGGTTTTTAGTTTGTTTTTTGTCTGTTTGGGAGCTGACACAGTCTCTATGGAGAGAAGCTGCAGAGAGGCGTGTAAGACTGCAGCTCTGCTTCCTGGTCCCAACTCTGGATACTCATATTTTGGGAGGTGTTGAAAATTTGAAAATGTTTGTTTTCAGTATAAATAAAGCTGGTTTAATCATTTTTGTATACACACTGCAAATGTGCTCATACGAGCTGGCACTCCTTTGAAGGTCGAAAGCTTCGTTCGGCGTGACGGTCCAGATTGATATATTGTAGGAGTGACACAGAGTGCAGGCGGTTGGTGGCAAACACGCTGACACACGGATAATGGTTAGAATGAGTCTTTGGGTTAGAGAGTCTGAGCAAGATATTCTGAACCAGAACGTAGAATCAGTACAAGAACAATGGAGAATAAAATGAGATTATCAAGGCTAGGCGGGAGGTGTTTTCCTCTTCTACCTCTTGCAGAGGAGCGAGCAGATACCGGACGAGGTCAGACGTGGACGGGGAGGGAGACAGCCGGACTGCCATATCCGTGCAGGAGCCAGAAAGCCATGATAATCTTTGTTTTTGTTTCACTATATAAAGTTATACGGCCCGTTTGAGGGTCATCCTTTTTGTGAACCAAATGCCTGATTTCACACAGACGTCCAGAGCTGTGGAAACTTGTAATTTCAACTGCCAACGCAAATTAAATCTTTTTAACAGACAGAACTTTCTCCTGTAATTCCTTCTGAAAATATTGAACACGACAGAGGTTTGATACATTTGTCCATATTTCTAGAAATGAGAGCTGCTCCATCCAAAGAGGGATGGATGCCGTCTCTCCTAACAAGACCAGGTTTCCTCCAGAAGCTTTCCAAATTTTCTATGAAGCCCACATTGTTTCTGGGACACCACTCAGACAGCCAGCAATTTAAGGAGAACATGCGGCTAAACATGTCACTCCTGGTCTGATTGGGGAGGGGACCAGAGAAAACTACAGAGTCCCACATTGTTTTGGCAAAGTTGCACACCGATTCAATATTGATCACCTGTTGAGAGAAAAAGAAGAGAAAACAAGCAAAAAAACCAGAGCAACATACTAAACACAACACCATCACGTTAATCTAGCTAAGTGTAAACTGCAGTAAATACTAAATATTGAATGTTGTTGTGCAGCAAGCAGGACCGACAGCGCACAATGTGCTTTGAGGTAGCAGCCAAGAAAGGTGTAGTTTATGTCTATGAACAGTGAACACCTGTGTGCACACCTGTGTGGATCAGCGCGCTTGTATTCAAAAGGTTTCCCCATGTAATCGTCTGCAAGAGGGTGTAGAGAGCCATAGCCCCGCCCCCAGGGCATGAAGCTGGCATGGAGGAGATCCAGACATGTAGAGGCCCCAGAGTGCGAGAGCCCAAGGAGGAGCACCAGGGGGGCATCCGTGCCACCCTCCTGGGAAGAGCTGAGGAGAGCCCCAGACAAGGGGTCACCCAGTAGCCACGGAGCAGAAACCAGAGGGGGCTGCACTGGCGTGCCCGCCAGCTGTGCCAGAGTGAGCCGAGCCGCAGGCCCAGAGGCCGGAGGCCCGAGGGCCCCCTACGCCCCGGAATAGGCCTGACCGAGCAACAGGCACCAGGCCCCACCAAGTAGCCACCGGGAGTGAGCTGGTACATACCTGAGCGCCCAGCCCTGGACACCAAGAACCACCAACGCACCGACCCCTGAGGGCATCAGTCACCAGCAGGGAGAGATAGGCCTCCACACTTTGGAGGGCCTGGGAGTTCCCAGAGAGGTGGAGTCTAAGACCCGACCTGACATATAGACAGACACAAACATGCATTCCCACCCTCATGCACACATATACAAATACTCAACACTCACCCAACATAAAGATAGACACAAATGTTCACACAATCACACTCCCCAAACACACTCTATACCCCGGGTCCAGGTACCCTCACCCCCAGAGGGGGAAACGGCACCTAGACCCAGGAGATGTTACCCTTTCCCCCGGGGTGGAGGCAAGCAGTCTGCCCCGACTCCGCAGCAGCAGAGAGGCCCGCATCCCAGATCCCAATCGGATGGCCAACACCTCCTCTGAGCCCCCCCGCCCCGATGGCCAGCAGAGAACGGGGGTGTGTGAAGACCCCATACCTCCCTACAGGCTACATTTATTAAAAGAACCATTAATGCTAAAAGAAGCATAGGCCATGTTGCTTGGTTAGAGATATTAGCTGCTATGTAAAAGTTTGTAATCAATTAAGCGCTACACAAACCCACTGTGTGTAACAGGAAGTGGCACAATGAGATAAAGAAGTGAAACAGCAGTAATGACAGCGCACACAGAAGCCTTTAAAGAGTCCTCTTTCTGCTCATGACGAAAGTGAAACCGCTCGACTGCTGATAAATGAACCCTTGGTGTGCGGGCATGACGAAACAGAAGGACAGAAGAAAACGGAAATGGACATTTAAAAAAATATGGAAGCATTTCACAGAAAACCAAGTTAAATGAAAACTCTGCAACGCACAACAGCACTGCTGCTGTGCACGAGCATTTACAAGAGAAAGAAGTCCAGGTCAGGCACAGTCTCAAACTCACAGGTTCAGGTTCAGGGGAACTGACGCTGATGGCTCGACGATCCAGCGAAGGATGACACGGGTCCGCCGTCATAAATAGTGCTTTCACGGTTTTTTCAGTGCACGCTCTGAACACTTAGATGGCACACTTGTTCTTGGAGGCGACCTCAGCCTTGGATTAAATGAAGACATGGATACAGCATACAGTTCAGCAGGAACTCAGCGTAACTGGCAGTCCACAAATATAATCAAACAGTATATGAGCGAATTTGGTCTTTGCGATGCATGGCGCTCCCTTCACCCCACCAGTAAGAAATATACTTTTTTCTCACATGTCCATCACTCTTACTCTCGTCTGGATTATTTTCTGGTCAGCAGCTCACTGCTGAACGACATTTCAGACACTGAGATTCATCCTATAGCTGTCAGCGATCATGCTCCTGTATCTTTAACACTAATGCACAAGAATAATACTACGCCAAGAAAAAACTGGAGATTTAATATATCACTACTTAAAGATGAAGACTTTATTAAATATTTTAAAAAAGAGTGGACTTCATATTTAGACTATAATGACACTCCCGAAACATCAGCTTCTGTTCTATGGGAAGCAGGGAAAGCTGTGATGAGAGGTAAAATAATTTCTTTCTCATCACATAAAAAGAAAAAAGAAAACAAAAATATTCAGGAATTAGAAAAAACCATCAAATCACTAGAAGAAGCCTACGCATCCCACCAAGATCAGGAAACATTGAACAAAATACACAAAACAAAACTAGAATTAAATGAGATAATTGATAAAAAACAAAATTCTTAGTACAAAGACTACGCCTACAAAATTATGAACATGGTAATAAATCCGGTCAATTTCTAGCAAACCAGCTAAAAATAAATAAAGAAAAAACAACTATATGTGCTGTTCAAGATTCATCTGGGAACACAATATATGAACCGATACAAATAAACAACATTTTCAGGGATTTCTATAAAACGTTGTATTCACCACAAATAAACCCATCTAAAAAAGAAATTGATCAGTTTTTGGACAACATAACTCTTCCAAAATTATTGGACACTCAAGCAATGGCACTGGATTCACCACTGACATCAGGTGAACTCCAGGAAGCCCTGATAAGTATGCACAATAATAAGGCTCCAGGTCCAGATGGCTTTCCTGCAGAATTCTACAAAGAATTCTGGTCGATTCTGGCACCAGTTTTCTACAGAACGTTGTTGGAAATTAAAGAATAAGAAAACAGAAGCTACCAAAGACTTCTGGACAAATGGTTTAAATAACCTGGAGTAAATTGCGCTTAAGTTTGCTCACACACTTAAACTAAGTTGAGAGGGATCACGAGTAGATCCTTATTTTATTGTCATTGCTGGCACACACTGAGCTGAGGGGAAATCCCCTTCACTGCACCATTTCTTTTGAAACTTTGGGAATTATAACACTCCAAAAGGATTGCATATCTTTGAACTGAAGTATTTCTGTCTCTGAAAGAACTTATTTCAACCTTAATTACTTTAGTAAGCCCCAGACTAATCTAATCTAACGCAGACTGTCTGAGAAAGGAGTGAACCGCCTAAAAAAAGAACACATATAGCTCATATCCCCAAAGATGACAAGTCTGTAATGCATCAACTGTATTTAATAACTGCATGACTAATCACCCACTGCAACAAAGGAAAGAAAGTCCTGCTGAATCTTGCCGCATGCCAGGAGAACTTCCCACCTGGGAATCATTCAGAGATCACGGAAATACAGCTCATCCTTGACTGAGCATATTCTTACACTTACGTCTCTCATTTCCATCAAATAGCAATGAGCGCAATGAGTAAAATCTTTTGTCTTTGATTTATGTGTGAACGAGCTGACCACAGAGTCAGCACTCGGGCTGTTCAATGAAACATTGAAATTGTTGAGATGACATCATACAAACTAGTAAGACTGGCTGGATCCAAGCAACTAACCGCTCTTACTAGTTTGTATGATGTCATCTCAACAAGAACAAATTAAGTTGCTGAATTTCATGCAGATGCTACATGATTTAATTACTTTTAGAGAGTCTCAGCTCACACGTGTGTTTGTTTCATATTTTCAGTTGTTTCCCTCCACGGCTAAACAAACTCTCATCCGGTTTCAGTAAAGTACTGATGAACACAACACTGGACATAAGGAGCTTCTTTCAAAGAAGAAACTCAGGTAGATGTTATTTTATATATTATGCTTTGTATGTTGTTCAGTATATTTCTCTGCAAAACAAGAGGAACTTCAATACACAGCAGGATATTCACAGATACATATATATTCATATTAAACCAGATATTTACACTTTAGGGAAAACATAAAAACATTTTACTGTTAAACCTAAATTTAGTGTAAACTTGTTTTGTTTTAGATAAATAAATATTGAAATATATTTTGAATTAGTTAAACGTCAGAATAAAGAGAGAGAGGGCAGGGGCGATTTCAGCCCATTTGAATCAAAGCACCCCAAAGAGTTCTTACTTTGACAATATTTGCTGTTTGTGGGACACACTACTAAAAATACAAAAAGCATACAGTACTTAATTGAGATGGAACATTTTAACAACAAAAGTATAGATACCCCCCCTCCCAAAATGGTTTGTTCCAGCTCTCCCCTGCTCTGGCTCTGGCGCCGTTGCTGCCAGAGCGATGGCGGCTGAGACGCAGCAGAGGGAGGTGGAAGAGCCTGGTTTAAAACAGGACATGTTAGCTGCCTTTAACCTTGCGTTACTCTTTGTACAGTTGGTAGGAGTCAGACCATGTTTCTTTTAGCTGAAAAACATGACACCAGGTAACCTGCAGTGTGGGAAACGTGTTTCCCCACGATGTTTGCTGCCCTACAATCCGTCCTGCTCTGTAGTGAAATCAGTGATATTTGACCGCCCTGTTGCTCCCATTGAAATGTATACAGCCTATTTAAAATCTAAAACGTAACATTGTCTGTAGCCTGCTGTTGTTACCACTGTCCTGTTTGAAAAGGAATGAGAGAAGCTGCTTATTTTGTCATATGTGCCGATATTAAACCCAAGGTACTAACTAGCTAACTGACTGGATTCCCATTAACCTTATAACTGCTGTTGTGTGTGTGTGTGTGTGTGTGTGTGTGTGTGTGTGTGTGTGTGTGTGTGTTTATGTGTGTGTGTGTGTTTATGTGTGTGTGTGTGTGTGTGTGTGTTTATGTGTGTGTGTGTGTGTGTGTGTGTGTGTGTTTATGTGTGTGTGTGTGTGTGTGTGTGTTTATGTGTGTGTGTGTGTGTGTGTGTGTGTGTGTGTGTGTGTGTGTGTACAGAGACAGTCAGGTTCATAATGGATATGAGGAAGTTTTTTCAAAAAAAGGAGCCACGTCAGGTAAAAGTGTAAAAACAAATCATCCGTCAATAAAGATTAATGTTGGATCAGTTTCAATATTTATATCTTTTATTAGATGTTCATGTGGTTTGGTTATTTGCCTTTTGGTTGAAAGTACACTGAGAGGACTCTTTGTTGGTGATCTTAATAGTATTTTTTAATCTAATTGAATCCAATCTATTTGTGTATGATTGTCAGTCCAAAGAGGGAACGTGAGGAGAAAGTACAAGGTCAGGAAGAACCAGGTGAGGACACAGACAGGGAGCAGTGACAGGCAGAAACTGTTAAACTGCTTGAGAGAGTTGATCACCAACAAGTGAGAGACAGATTTGCCAACCTCAAGGTGAGGCCACATAGGTTAAAATAAAAGGAAAAGTCTATAGAGCCATAGTAGCAATAAGATCTTTTTTTGGTGTACCACAGGCAAAGTTGCCTCCATTTTTATAATTTTTCTAATCAATATTTTGTACATTTCAAGGACTCTGTTTTTGGAGTGTATTTTTATATATTTTAAAATGGTAACTGGCCTGTATCTGTATAGCGCTTTACACAACCAGTCATCCACCCATTCACACACTGGTGCTGGACACTGGCGTCACCGGGCCCTCTGACCACCACATTCACAAATGTGAATCTCTGTCCAAAAAATCCACTCAGTTTACTTCTTACTCACTATGAGCATCATTCATTATTCTCCCCAGTAATTAAGGTTAGAATATGTACCAACATAAGCATCAATAACAGTAAATAATAAATATTGAATGTTTCTGAGCAGCACACAGGACTGATACTACACGGTATGCTTAGGTGCACACAGGTGTGCGTGAGCACGGTACTATTCAAAAGGTTTCTCCACCTAAGTGTGTAATAGTAGGTGTGGGGAGCCCCGCCCCCGAGGTTAGAAGCAGGTATGGAGGCGATTCAGGGCCCAGGCATCTAGAGGCCCCTCAGAGACGAGAGCCCAAAAAGGACCACCCGAGGTCCCCATGATTTCCACAACATGTATTTTTTCATGTAGTAACTTTATGTGTGTGGGCTGCAGCGCCTCACTGTGGAACGATGAAAGAACTGCAGTTACTGTTTCACAGCACTGTAGAAGTCGACTGTATTTTAACGCCAGTTATTCAACCTTTTATCTGAGTGACAAAAAGAAAGTTAAATGATCCCATCTGACTGTTTTCAAAGAGCAATAACACCGACGATGAACAAAGTACTTCATCAGCACCACTAATGTTTCTGGTGCTTGCTCTCATTTCAAATGTCAGTTTCTTTGTTGCAGATGTTTGTTGGATGAAATCAGCTCAGATCTGCTGCGCTGCTCTGGCTGAGTGTGAACCACTGCTTTCACACAGGGAGTCGGTCCTCCCCTCACGACCTCTGACCCGGCTGGTGTTTACATCAAAGACACACATTTGTGTGTCTGTGTGCTGCAGTCGTGGACATTTGAAATACATTTGATATACTATAAAATTCTATAGATCACTTTTATCTACATTTTTATACATAAATTTGGCTTCACTGAACAGGTTTGAAAGGTCTGTTGAGGGTTTTAGGTTTTCAGTGACCAACACCAACATGGGTGGGGGTGGGTGGTGTGGGTGGTGTCATCAGATAAGCAGTTGCCTCATGTCAAGTTTCTTTTTTAGGTTGGTGAAGAGAAAATCTGTATTTACTCACGCACACATGCACACACGCACACGTTTTTGTCCTTTGCGAGGACGTTACACTGACTTTTGACTGACATCTTGAAGACCCTGAAACACTTGAGTACCCATTAACCAGCGCTGATGTCACCGCCTGCAGCTGTGACGGTTCATCGTACGGCGCCCTGCAGTTCCAGTCAGAGGAGGGTCAGAGGGAGGACCCGAGCTGGAAGCAGTCACATGGGCACAGTTAGAGTTAAGTGTCACTTCTGTGCTGCAGAAGAAGGACGATGGAGGGTCTGAGGGGTCTGCTGGTTCTGGTTCTGGTGCTGCTCTCTGTGCCGCGTTCAGGTGAGTCCAGATGTGGAGCTTTCCCTTTAAACCTGCTCAGCAGATGTGAGTCTGCGTCACTCTGTGATGCTTTTGTATCATTTTAACTGACAGTGAATCATATTTGACAACATGGAGGTGATAATGGTAATAATATTAATACATTTTATTTAGAAGCGCCTTTAAAGATCCTCAAGGTTTCCTCACATTAGTGTAACAAAATAAAAACAACTATGGAATCACGATGAAGGGTATGAAATTCTAGATGGTTTTAAGATGTGATTTAAAATTTATTGAGAGAGCTGGTGGTCTGGAGATCTGGTGGAGGTGCATCCAAAGTATGGGCTCTGAGTTTCGTGGTAGTCAGGGGAGCAGGTGGAGCAGACAGAAGGGAAGCTGAAGAAGAGCGGAGCGTACGATGGAGTGAGTATGTATGAAGATCAGGTAAATATGGAGGAACGAGGTTATGAAGCGCTTTGAAAGTGAGAAGCAGGATCTTGAAATTGACACGGAGGTGAACTGGGAGCCAGTGGAGCTGTTTAAGAACTGGTGTTATATGTTCAGTGGATCTAGTTCTGGAAATAAAGCAGCTGTGTTTTGAACCAACTGCAGTTTATGGAGGGATTTATGAGGCAGAGCACAGAGAAGAGAATTACAGTAATCTAAACGAGATGTGACGAGCGTGGCGGTACTGTTTGAGGTGAGTGAGGGACGAAGGCGGTTAATATTAGTGATATTATTTATCTGTGCTGTGAAGGACAGAGGGCTGTCGAGGATGACACCAAGACTCTTAACCTGCGCCATCACCTCACAGTAACGGGGTCCTGGGTTCATGTGCACCTGCAGGTCAAGTGATGATTCGGATTTAGGCGTCTACCTGGGAACTGGATAGACTCCCAATCCTGTGGTGCCAAAGCAGATGATGGACGAGCTACATGCACTGAATAAATCTGTTTAAGCTCACATAGCCTAGGTGGCTACTGTGGCACATCATGGGTTCCACTTTGTTAAAGTCTGTGTGAACGTGGTTAATACAGACAGTAACGATATCATAGATCAGTATCGTCCCTTCTGTGTTAAGATAGAACTTTATTAATCCCTCGGGTGGGTTCCTCTGGGAAATTCCATACAATTAACGCGACTGTTGCTTACGCCTTCGTTACGTGTCAGCCAGTGTAGCGTAACCCCCCCCCCCTCCACACACACACACACACACACACACACACAGTGGACGCAGCTCCTCCACAGAAGGAAGAAGAAATGAAACTGTCAGACCTGAACTCTGCCCCCTCACAAAGATTTGCGCTGCAAACAGACATGAATGACGAGTAAAGACGTTAAAGTGAGCAGCACGTGAATCGCACAACGCTGTGAGGTGCTCGTAGAGAAGCTGCGGGACTAAAAACCTGAAAGCCGTAATAACAGAATCACATTCTTAACATTGTGTTTTATACCTTTCATCCCACATTTTTATTTTATCATAAAAACTTGAAACAATCACGACCGTGAAGCCCGTGTTCATTCACAGCAGAGTCATGGTAAAAGTTGGTGTGACAATTTCAGTGTTGTACTACAACACACGTGTGACGTTTGTTCCAGCCTGGCCACAGGACGTTCTCCTGGGTCTGGAAGCTGTCGAGAGGACTTCTTGGATCTGCTGAAAACAGAACAGGCCTGAGATGGTTTTAAGTGAAATAAACAGAAAAAACATTCAACTTTCACCAAAAACGGCCTTCAGTGCTCAGTGACTGCTCTTACTGCTTCACACTTCTACTGAATCAAGTTTTTAAGTGCAGAACTTTACTCTGTAGTGAAGTACTTTTACTCCACTACAGAGTAAAAGTACTTTAAGTGGAAGTACTTCACAAAAGGACCACAGCGGCTTGTAGCGTGACGGGTTCGGGTGTTTTCTGTGGAAAACACTCAAAGTGTAGAGTTGTTGGTTCAGGAGATCAGATCTAAATCTGTAAATAATCAACCTGAACAAACACACACACACACACACACACACACACACACACACACACACACACACACACACACACACACTGTGTTTTAATTGTCACTTTGTCGGATTTTCATTCAGCAACAATCCTCCAGGTTAGCAGTTAGACGGACATCAATGATTCTGACTGTGAGACGAACATTAAACTGTCTTTGTGCTTCGTTTGCTTCTGTTTTTGGAAGTGAGCCTGAAAATTGTGCAACTTTCACTAGAAGCAAAAACGAACTTTCCCCTATGTCGACATCCCCCCCCCCCCCACACACACACACACACACACACACACACACACACAAAGACAAACAAAGACTGATTAATCAAATAAAGCATGAAATGAAGCAGACGGCTCGAGCGGAGATGCTGCCTGCACGTGTGCACAGCAGCATGTGCAGCAGTCTCCCAGGCTTTCCTTACTAATGTTGTCTAACATTGCACTCTTCTACATCACAGGTTGGTTATTAGGAGAAAATGTATCTGATGATAAACACTGATGCTGGATTGTTTTTTTGTTATTATTATTAGTCCTTTATTTATCCAGGTAAAAGTCTCATTTCCATGAGAGCATGTACCACATAAGTATATAACATTTAAAACAAATACAGTATCCCGTACAAACATGTGAGAAATATACAATAACAGATCAGTTAATTAATCAGATTATAACTGATCTCAGAGCAGTGAAAGCAGAGCAGAAGTTAATCACGTATGTTTAAACGATCAGAAAAAGCTGCTCAGCTTGACCAGCTGCAGACACCGTTTACACCAGCACGCCAGTGAAATCATCAACCAGTCAAGCAGAGTCGTGCCTGTTTCCAACTGACGCCACAAGAGGGCAGTAAGCTAAAGGATGGCTGCAAACAGGCAGTGAGAGAAGCTTTAAGGGCCTGAGGTCGCGTTCACTTTGGCAGGGTGTGAGCACAAGCACTGCTTGCATTGCTTTCAATCTCCCTTAACCTTGATTCCAAAATGAAGCCAAAAATGAGATCTGAATAAATCACAAAACCCTTTGTTGAAGGTTTGAGGACAAAATGTCCCCGTAAACCATAAAGACCATCCATCCATCCATCCATCCATCTTCATCCGCTTTATCCGAGGCTGGGTTGCGGGGGCAGCAGCCTAAGCAGAGAGGCCCAGACCTCCCTCTCCCCAGCCACCTCCTCCAGCTTATCCGGGGGAACACCAAGGCGTTCCCAGGCCAGCCGAGAGATATAATCTCTCCAGCGTGTCCTGGGTCTGCCCCGGGGCCTCCTCCCGGTGGGACATGCCCGGAACACCTCACCCAGGAGGCAGCCAGGGGGTGTCAGATGCCCGAACCACCTCAGCTGGCTCCTTTCGATGTGGAGCAGCAGCGGCTCTACTCTGAGCCCCTCCCAGATGGCCGAACTTCTCACCCTATCTCTAAGGGAGAGGCCAGCCACCCTTCGGAGGAAGCTCATTTCTGCCGCTTGTATCCGCGATCTCTTCTTTCGGTCACTACCCACAGCTCGTGGCCATAGGTGAGGGTAGGGACGTAGATCGACCGGTAAATTGAGAGCTTCGCTTTTACACTCAGCTCCCTCTTCACCACGACGGACCGGTGCAGCGTCCGCATTACTGCAGCTGCAGCCCCAATCCGTCTGTCGATCTCCGGCTCCCTTCTCCCATCACTCGCGAACAAGACCTCGAGATACTTGAACTCCTCCACTTGGGGCAGGAACTCGTCTCTGACCCGGAGTGGGCACTCCACCCTTTTCCGGCTGAGAACCATGGCCTCAGATTTGGAGGTGCTGATCCTCATTCCCGCTGCTTCACACTCAGCTGCGAACCGTTCCAGTGCGAGCTGGAGGCCTTCACCCGATGAAGCCAACAGAACCACATCATCCGCAAAAAGCAGAGATGAGATTCTGACGCCACCAAAGTGAAAGCCCTCCGCCACTTGGCTGCACCTAGAAATCCTGTCCATAAAAATTTTGAACAGAACCGGAGACAAAGGGCAGCTACAAAGGTAGCGATTCCTCTCCATGAATCGCTACCTTATCATCGTGGAGGGGTTTGTGTGTCCCTGAGATCCCAGGGGCTATGTTGTCTGGGGGCTTTTGCCCCCTGGTAGGGTCTCCCATGGCAAATTGGTCCTGGGTGAGGGACCAGACAAAGAGCGATTCAGAAGACCCTTATGAAAATACCATCGAGGGAACAGTTTACCCTGCCCGGGATAGGGTTACCGGGGCCCCGCCCTGGAGCCAGGCCCGGGGAGGATGCCCGAGGGCGAGCGTCTGGTGGCCGGGCCTTGGTCCGTGGGGCCCGGCCGGGCACAGCCCAAAGAGGAGACATGGGCCCATCCTCCCGCAGGCCCACCACCCGCAGGAGGCGCCATAGGGGTCGGGTGCATTGTGTGCCAGGTGGCGGCCAGGAGCGGAGGCCCTGGCGGACTGACCCCCGGCTGCCAACACTGGCAATAGGGACATGGAATGTCACCTCTCTGGTGGGGAAGGAGCCTGAGTTAGTCCGTGAGATTGAGAAGTACCGGCTAGATATAGTCGGGCTCACCTCTACACATGGCTTGGGCTCTGGAACCAGCCTCCTGGAGAGGGGCTGGACTCTGTCCCAGTCTGGAGTTGCCCCTGGTGAGAGGCGGCGGGCTGGGGTGGGTATTCTAATATCCCCTCAGCTTGCTGCCGGTACGTTGGGGTTCTTCCCGGTGGATGAGAGGGTTTGTTCCCTGCGCCTTAGGGTCGGGGAACGGGTCCTGACTGTCATCTGCGCTTATGCGCCGAGTGGCAGTTCAGAGTACCCAGCCTTCTTAGAGTCCCTGGGGGGGGTGCTGGAGGGTGCTCCACCTGGAGACTCTGTTGTCCTGCTGGGAGACTTCAATGCTCACGTGGGTAACGACATCAAGACCTGGAGGGGCGTGATTGGGAGGAACGGCCTCCCTGATCTGAACCCGAGCGGTGCTTTGTTATTGGACTTCTGTGCTAATCACAGTTTGGCCATAACGAACACCCTGTTCGAACATAAGAGTGTCCATAAGTGCACGTGGCACCAGGACGCTCTAGGCCGTAGGTCGATGATCGATTTTGTAATCGTATCACCAGACCTGCGACCATATGTTCTGGACACTCGGGTAAAGAGAGGGGCTGAGCTCTCAACTGATCACCACCTGGTGGTGAGTTGGATCAGGTGGTGGGGGAGGACGCTGGACAGACCCGGTGCACCTAAACGCGTAGTGAGGGTGTGCTGGGAACATCTAGCAGAGGCCCCAGTCCGTAAGATCCAAATATAACTGAGTCTGAGTGACTCTTATAAGACGTAATGCTAGTGTTGGATTGTTATGTGTTCTGAATGGACACAAAGTTTCTCCTGTTTTCTCTGATTCGTGGTTGATTTTAAAATATTTAAAAAATATATTTTCTACACAATAATAATGGAGCATGAGGCAAAAATGCTCTTATAAAGATGGCTAAGAACTCAAAGGTGTGTCCGTCATTCATCTTTCCTGTCACCCTTGTGTGTGTGTGATTCTGCAGACTGTGTGAGGTGTTTCACACGCTTCGACCTGAACACAGGTGAGTGTAATGAGGAGATCGGTGAGGTGGACGAAGACGACTGCTGTCAGAACCCAAACTATGGTTACATGGAAACAGACGGACAGTGTGAGTCCTGTGGGTGAGTACACACACACACACACACACACACACAGTAAAAACTGCTGATAACTGCTCCTCCACCAACACTGTGTTGTGTGTCTGTTGTGTTTTCAGTCTCCTCAAGTGGTCTTCTTGGTCGTCATGGTCACTGTGCAACGTGCTGTGTGGGCAGGGAGTGAGGCAGAGAAGCAGGAAGTGTTTCGGTATCGACCAGTCAGAGTGCGAGAATGCTCCACTTTCTGAAAAACTGCAGACTGAACCCTGCAATGGCGTCTGCTGCGACGGTACACACAGAAACACACAGAGACGTACACGTTGTGTTTGAATGTGCTAATTACCTGTGTGTGTGTGTGTGTGTAGATAAGGGGTGGAGCTCGTGGCTCGGCTGGTCTCCATGCTCAGTCACCTGTGGAGGCGTCGGAGTCAGGAAGCGAAAGCGAGAATGCTCCAGTCCTCCTCAGTGTCGCATGGCTTGCAGCGGTCCTTCAGAGGAAACAGAGAGATGTGCAGCTGAAAACACCTGTCCAGGTAACATTGATGTCATTCATGCTCTCAGGGTTCACAGGCTTATTTGTGTTGAGAGTTTTGGGGGGACAGGTGTGTTTCTGATAAAGGTCAAAGGTAAGTGGTGTGTGTTACTTTTAAAGCGGTTCAGTAAAGTCTTTCCGATACTCAGTTCCCACCTGTCACCTGTCTCTCTGTCTCACCTGTGCGTTTCAGTCCACGGTGGTTGGTCCAGCTGGTTTAGCTGGTCTCATTGTTCTGCTACGTGCATCGCTAAATCAGATGGCGATGTCATCGTTCCCTCCAGGGTGCGACATCGCGCCTGCTCTAACCCCATCCCGTCAGACAACACATCGCCACCTGGCAACAGTTGCCCTGGAGACGCCTTACAGGTGCAGCACTGTAGCGAGCTTCCCAACTGTGCAGGTGAGAGAGGAACCAACTCATGATGTGATCCGAAAAAGGTCAAAATTATCAAATTATCTGAGCTCTTATTGGCTGTCTCTGCAGAGGACGGCAGCTGGGGCGCGTGGTCTCCATTCAGGCCATGCTCAGTCTCCTGTGGGGAGGGGCTGCAGCTGTCAGAAAGGAAATGTGATAGCCCCGCCCCTCGATATGGAGGCAAAGTCTGCGAAGGGCCGAGCACTCAGAGCAAGATTTGTGAGAGTCCATGTCCAGGTAACACACACACTGACAAACACCTGGAGCCTTGGACTGCAACACACTCAGTGACGTTACTGCTGAAAGCCTCCCTGCTGCGTCTCGTCCACGCTTCCTGGACGTCTGAGCAGGATCCCTGTTTGCTGATGTTGTGATGCTGTGGTTTAATGCTCCTTATCGATCTTTTAAAACACAAAAGCTGACGCTGTGTAAAATGTAAATAACAACAGAAGGATTTACAAAAATCATTAACACACATTTTATTTACAACAGAAAACATTCAAAATTAGGTCATTTTCTTTTTATTAAAGTTATTTTATTAAAGTTTTACTCCGCATGCCGCCTCTCCTGGAGTTTGTACGCATGTCAGGTGACATGACAGTTAGTGTTAGCGGGATCTCTGCGTCTCTAACAGTTGACGGGTTCTGGTCTGGTTGGTCGAGTTGGGGCGAGTGTTCAGGTTCCTGCATCCCACAAGGCAGAGCCATTAGAAGGACTCGCCAGCGCGCCTGTTCTAACCCCGCCCCTTCATCCAACCCACCTGGTCAAAATTGTCAAGGTGACAGGCACCAGACAGAGAGCTGCAACCACCTGCCCTTCTGCCCAGGTACACCTGTGTGTTTCCCTACCTGTACAAGTCCTTTATGACTCCCCAGTAAATAAAAGGAGTCAGTAGCGCCCCCTGGAGTCAACACAAAGACAATAACCGGTTTTCCCAACTTTTTTTTTTAAAAAAAAATCTCTCCATCAGTGAATGGAAGTTGGGGGTCATGGTCGCCCTTCAGTTCCTGTCCTGTTACTTGCGGGCTAGGACTTCATGTATCAGCCAGGAGATGTGACAGCCCCTCCCCTCAACATGGTGGTAGCCCATGTCTGGGAGAAGCACGTCAAACAAAGATCTGCTCAACCAGACGCCACTGTCCAGGTTTGGTACCTCAGCGCAGGTGAAAGGAAAAGACTGCGGCACAAGCTTCTGATTCATGTCCAACTTCTGTGTTTTCAGTGGACGGCGTGTGGTCCGAGTGGTCCGAGTGGAGTGACTGTAAGTACCCGGGCGGGCGAGACATCCGCTGTAGGAAGACTTACGGCAGCCATTCACGAGTGCGCGAGTGTCTCCATCGGGCTCATAACGGGTCCCTCTGCGAAGGTGAAAACCTGACTGAGAGACGAGTGTGCTACCACATCAAAGGCTGCAACAGTGAGTCTGTCCTCAACTTTCAACACATTATGTTGACTTTCTAAAGAAAGGCTGAATGAGCTACACCTCGTGTTTGGAAAGGCGAACGGAACCTGTTAGAGTAACATGGGAGACCGGTGTGGCCTCACTGCTGGAGCCTCTGCTGGCCAGTAGAGGAACTGCAGGTCCTGGTGGCTCACCGGCTTCGTTTTCAGGAGTTTTTGGAGGTTGCTGCTTTCTCATCACATTTTTGTGTTACAGTGAACGGCCGCTGGGAGGCCTGGACACCGTGGAGTCTCTGTGATCCACCCTGTGGCGAAAACTCGGTCCGGTCCAGGAAGAGAATCTGCAAACCTGATTACACCGGCTACAAGTCAGTTTACAGACTGGAAAACAAAGACACAGCAAACCAAATCAAATCTGTCGTGCAGTTAAAAATCCAGTCGGGAGCTAAGATTCTAACATCACAGTGAGAACCTTAAAGTCTGAAGCCTTGTTTCATAGTCGCAGCCACAGTTTAACCAGCTGTGAGCTCCAGGGCATCTTGGATGTTAGGTAATAGATGCTACCTGGGCTAATATCACCTGTGCACAGGCCGCTGTTAAAACGCAGATTTAAAAAAAGAGCAATAACAAAAAGCCAAAGCGTCACGGATGGTAGCTGGCTGTGGTTGAAGTACACGTGAGCTGGTCAGACTAACTCACTTTCACCGCTTCAGTGTTCACTCGGCTCTGTTAAAAACAGGTGAGGGCAGAAGAAGCAGGTTTACACACTTTGGTCATCTTTTGATTCCAACCGCGGTTCGACTTCACTGTGTGAAGGAAGAACATGAGATCCAAACCCAAACAATGCTCACGGCAGAACACAAAACTTACCACAAACCTTTTAAAATTTCATGACAAATATTAATGTCAGCAAAATATCCCAGAAAAAAGTTTCTGCAAAAAACTGAATGTCTCGTCTGCAGTACATTTCTGCAAACTCCACTAATCTGGAGGAATAACCTGTGATCTGCAGGCCGTCAGGCAGCAGCACATTAAAATAGGATGATTCGAACATTTGACACGTTTTCTGCACGTTACTGTGAATAAAATACAGGTTTGCCCCTGCAGCCGTGGTCTCCGGCTTATCCGGGTTCAGGTCGTCAGTTGCTTTGAAAGTGAAATAAATCCAAGTACGACGGTTTTTTAGTGAAACTAGTGTCAAACTGCCGTTCTGCGAATACTACAACGTGTGTTTGTGTGTTTGCAGCCTTTTCCCTCCTCGTTCGTCGGAGAAAGCTTCATTTTATGGGACACCAAATGTCAACTGCGGCCCGTTGCCCGACGGCGAGCAGCAGGACCAGAGCGAGTCCTGCATCAACATCCCCGCCTGTGCCTAACCTCGTACATTACCAACAGTCCAGACGTCTGACTGCAGGCGGAGCTTGTGCTGCTGTTATTAGAATGATGTCGTAGATTACATTTGACCTGTGAAGTCAAAACTTCAGCGGCGTGTTTGTAATGATGATAGTTATTGTAATGGTTTCCAGCCTGGGGCCCAGGTGGCTGATGGGAGCAAAGACGCACACATCCAGCCACACAAATCTAACTTTTGTTGTGAAATGTTGGCTCGTTCTACCTGTGCTGAAAGTTTTGGTTCATTAAATGATTTCAAGTCTATTTTGGTCATTTTGAGTCATGACGGAGGATCGAATCCTCTGATGAGCTGCAAATGGATCCAGCTCATTGATACTGTAACCACGACAACAGAGAAGGGCACTTTCATCACAGCAGACTCGAAAACACCAATAACTGCACGATCACTGATGGCAACACAGATTAATTTACTCAAACTGTTGATTCTGTTCATCTGGTGACTCCTTCAGTCTCAGCTGACTGCAGGTTTCCAACCTTATAAGCAGTAGTGACTGAAACCCGCCCACTGAATGAAGCTGGGAGGTCCGTTTATGATCAATATCCAAATTGTCATCACCTCTGATCATTTTGGGATTTCCTTACCTGGATGCCTGAGCATGCATCAGCACATCAATTCACTTTGTTTGCATCAAGGTAATAATAGGTAAGACCTCGGGGGAGGAAGCAAACACTGAAGCTGGTTCAGAGGAAGAGTCGAATGAACAGCAGCTGTTGGTGAAGCTGCTCTGCTTCTCAGATCTGTGCGAAGCAGCACTGTCAGCCTGGAGCTGAAACACAGCTGGAAGTTCTCGCTGTGATCTCGGACTTCTTTGTGCAGGAGGAGCATTTTCAGGGCCGGACGAAGGTCCTTTAAAATATGCTTTTATAAATCCATCAGCTCTCTGCCAGAGCTTGTTTTCTCTCATCCTCCCTCTCTGAGCCCGTTTCTGTTAAAAGGGAGTTTTTCCTTCCTACTTTCACCGAGTGCTGCAATCATCCGACCGCTCGGTCTCCTAACGCTGTATCATCTCTCAGTTCTATATAAAGCACCTCGAGGGGCTGTTATGAATTAATAAAACACCGAACACACACATGTACTTTTACTTCCGTCACTTCCACAGACTTTTTACTGTGCAAAAGTCTCGAGCCTCCCTCACTTTTTCATATTTTGCAGTGATTTTGTGAACCGTGTTCATGAAATACAGAATATCAGTGAGGAAGAGTTTGAATCACACGAACGAGCTGGTGTGAGCACAGTCTCAACTCCGCTTTCTCATAGCTCATCAGTTTATCAAAGAACAGCACTGACGTGCAGCTGAAACCATGACCGCGCCTCCACCATGCGTCAGACGGCTGCAGACTCACTGTTGGACCTCCTCGGAGCCTCATGACGCTTGAAAGGTTCAAAGGTCAGAGTTCAGCGTAACAAAAACATTGGTCTGAAAACAGTCAGGGCCAAGGACTGGACTGAAAGCCTTCAGCAGCTAAAGAAGTATTGGTCAACTTAAACAATCACCGAGTCGGCTCTTTGCAAACAGAAAGACATGAGCTGAGGCTCAAGACTTTTGCACAGCAGATTCTGGTTTTCAGGATTGCCTTTGGAATTAATAACAATAACAATAATAATAATAACAATAATAATAATAATAATAATAATAATAATGACGATGATGGATTGGATTTATAAAGCGCTTTACAATGCCACTATTCATTCACACACTGAGCCACAGCTGCAGCCACAGCTGCAGCCACAGCTGCCCTGGGGCAGACTGACAGAAGCCAGGCTGCCGTATCATGCCATTCCTGGAACCTGTGTACAGATCAAAGAAGGAGAGCGCCTTGGTCCCGCCCACACTGTTTTATTAACAGGTGACAAGCACAGATTACTGCCCCCCACACCACAGACAAGCACACCTGCAGGTGCAGGTTCACCCCCACGTTCACCGTTTGACATCATGGAAGTGCCCGCAGGGCACTCACATCCCAGCTCCAGCGTTCCAGTCTTCCCAGTGTCTGAATGCACTCAAGTCCAGTTCATCTGAACGCCAGCTTGTTCCAGTGCAGCTTGGGGAAGCTGTAGTTCAGTAGTCGTCACAGTAGTCGTCCTGTTTCTTCTTCTTTTCTTATTTTTTGGTAATGACGCCCCGACAGGCGGAGCGGTGGTCGCCTCCAGGATCCCGGCCGCCGTACTGAGCGCGCCGCCTCACACACCGACGCGTTACAGGCCAGATGCATGAAGGAAACACTCGCTTTGTGCTGTTCGTATTCAACTCCGATATTCAAACTGAGCTTCAAACACCGCCCGACCCCTCCACCTCACACCACACTTTTAATGGAGTCGGGTCGTTTCTGTCCGTTTCTCTGTAACTTTGAACGATTCTGTTTTGTGCGGTGGTTGGTCAGGTGTGCAAAGGTGTGCGAGTGGGCGGGGTTTGATCTCATTGGGACGTGTTATAGGTGAATGAATCACTTTCAGAGTTTCTGCCTTCAACGTCCAAGTCTGCTCATATCTGAGCGAGCTGAAGGAAGAAAACGAGCGTCCACGATCACCTGTCGCTCTCTGAAGGGTCAGCTGACTCCCCGCGGCTCGAGACCGTGGAGAAAACGCCGCTGCGGGAACTAAAGGACGGCCAAGTACCACTAGCTCAATGATAAAACCCCGAAGCTGACCTAGGCTCATACTCAGGAAATATTTCAGTGACATTCACAGCGCGCTCCTCTTCCTGGAGCTCCACACCTACATTCAGACTCCGCCTTTCCTCACCTGCAGTGCAAAAATCGTACCAAAGGTTTCAGCGTACACGAGATCGACGAACGGGGAGCGGTTTGCGAGGACTCATCTTCAGGATCGGGCCAAACTCACAAAAGTCGCTCAGTGCAAATATGAAAGTAAACAACTTTACACGACGGCGCAGCAGACGGCGGACGTCTCCGAGCCAATCAGACGAGAGCTGCTCACGCTTCAGCGGCAGCGCGAACATCACAAGGACGTCATCCTCAACCCAGAAAGGTCTCCCACATTCTTACAGATGGCAGACGTTTGAGGATCTATGGATCAGACTCCCAGCTCACAGCTGACCGCTCTGCATGTTAGAGCCGATCAAATCTTAATGATCAATCAAGCTACGAATCAGCTGATCCGACGAATCAAAGCTGCTTAAATTTAGCTTTAAAAGGTTCAATCATACGGAGCCCCGCAGGGGACATGGGAGAAAAAAAAATTAAGACGTGCTTTTGTGAGATTGCGCAAAAGTTGAATTCCAACAATGGCGGCAGCTGCTTAGTTGTAACATTCCTCTTTCTGGGTCACAAAATACACTTAAGATATTTTGAGGCGTGAATGTAGCTGTGTAAACGTCAGATACCTGCTCGGTTTACAAGACATCACATATTTGCAAAAGTGCTCCGACGTTTTCGGAGATCTGACACCCGCCATCTCGAAGCTGACAGGAGGTCGAGACCTACTACGGCCGGGAGGAACACCGCTTTCCCGGCACATCGTGCCTCGACCTCCTGGTCGGCTTCGAGCCGGCGGCCTCCGAAGAATGCGGCTAAAACTTTTGCGAGGTCCCGCAAAAGTCCGTCTTACAATCATTCGTTTATTTCTGTGATGTTTTATTCATTTAAAGACCTTTTGGTGCATTCAGGGGACGCTCTCACACTTTGTGCTGCGCCGAGCTCTGAGCTGGGATAAATCTGTACCGCCTTCTGCTCTCGGGATCAGAGACCCTCTCGTATCGTCAGAGGACCCCAGAGGCGACCGACACTTTCTCAGCTCCTTTCTCTTTTACTGATTTTAGCTAACATCGCCGTCTGGCTGCTCAGCGATGACATCAAAAGAGAGGCGGAGTCTCCACATCCCCGGCCCCTCCCCTGTCGACTCCCCGTGAGCCGATCAGAGAGCTCAAAGGAGGGTGGATCATCTGAAACCCGCCCGGATGCGGGACTGAGCGGAGGGAGCCGATTGGCTGAAGTCTGAGAGTTCAGCTTGATTTTTGAACATCCTTCAGTGTTCGAGTCCGAGAAACAAAGAAAAGGAAAGAACTGCAGAGAGAGAAGAAGAGGAGACGCCGTCATCACTACAGTGCACACTTATCTGTGTTAGCTTAGCATCAACAGTCTAACACAAAAACCTAATCATGAATGTAATCTCATTACTTCTGTCTGTAAGGAAATCAGTTGTTTAAGGTGAAAAAATAATAAAATTCTGTGACAAACTAAAAGAAACAAACCGTCATGCTAACAGAGCATCTGCGTCCTGTTAGCAGTTATTAATAAAGCACACAGTGATCATCACTGGGAACTGACACTTTCAAGTTGCTCTGAAACAGCTAAAAAATAAATAAAAATAAAAGCTTTGATCTGAGCGCGTGTCTGAAACGTGAAGATGACTCACGCCGGCTTCGGGCTCCGGTGCTACGTTTGTGACTCGACCCCCGGCTGGCCGCCGCCCTCCGTCCCCCGCACCTTCTGCTCCTTGTCCTCCTTCAGCGTGGGGCTGATCTCCTCTTCGGGGTCGTAGTAATAAAACTTCCTCAGGTAGGCGATCAGAGGCCTGAGGGGAGCCAGGACAGATGTTAGCGGCTCGCTTACACTCTCCGACATTCAGGCGCGTTTTTACAACATGGACCTCGACGCAGACACGCACCGACTGATTTTTTTAGTAACAGCAATTCAGCAGATCACAGGACGCCGTTCTGGATCGTCTCCATCACAGCGACGGCGTTAGATCACCTTCGATCCGTTACTCATACCGAGGCTCTCAGCTAGCTTTAGCTTTTTGTCATGTTCTGGTGTGCTCGCTAACAGCAGGTCACCGTGAGAGCGCATGAAACGGGCTGTAATGAGTCACAGGTGAGACTCTACCTGCAGTTACATCACATGATCAAACCAAACATGTGAAACTGACATGAAGGATCAAATAAACAAAAGCTGCACAAGGAAACTAAACCAAATGATGCTTTAAAGAGAAACCCGCCACTGGTCTCAGTCACGCTGCAGCCCTTCATGCGTTTTGTTTTGGGTCAATATGATTATTTTCAACATTGTTTTAAATCCTCGCCCGGCGTCCTTCGAGGACCGCGGGATCTCGTGTCATGAAAAAGATCCACGGGACAGATAAACGTCAGCTTTGCGTCTCTAAGGTCAGGAGGACCGTGTCTGACGTGGGAGCGCTCAGGCGGGTACGTACGTGGGCAGCGGCAGCTCCTGGATGTGGTCGATCCGGACCAGCTGTCTGATGCAGAAGCGACAGAGATGCTGCAGAGACTTAACACTGCTGAACCTGGAGACCGGGTATAGGAGCTGGACTGGGGTCGGCGGCAGACCTGAACACACAAGGACACGAAACTCAAAATATATTAAATAAAGATTTTATATCAAGGAAAGTGAACCGGACAAAAGGCGAATCAATTCAAAGTCCAGTAATTATTATAGGAACATATTTGTGGACAGCCAGCCTTTGTAACTAACGCTGATGTGTCCAGATACTTACTGAGTGTACTTGTAAAATGTCCTGTCTGTGAAGGTAATGTAGATGAACTAATGTCTTCATTGGATCCTATAAACCTATCAACCCCCCCCCCCATATATAATATAATACACGGAGCATCACTGACAGCACGAAACATGGACGCAGCTTCAGGGTTGGACAAACATCGAGGTCACACTGGCTGCGTAGTTGAGTAGTGTGGCTGTGACCCACGAGGCTCCCTGTTAGAATCTAATGACGAGCAGCTGCAGCCACGTGTTTGTGGTGTTTGTGGTGCGTCCGAGGCTATGTCACGCGCTTGTGCAGCCACAGATATCCTGGAGCTGATTGGATGCTGGTACCTGGGACTCGCGAGCGCAGGAAGTACAGGAACTTTCCGTTCTTGGAGTGCATGATGGCTCGCTCGATGAACTCCACCACCGAGTGACAGCGGTCCTCAAACTTTGGGTGACACCACAGGCTGAACGTCCCTGCAGGACGAGAAACCGTGAGACGGGGACGCAGGCTCACAGGCGAGGCGTGGCGCTGCACAGGTGTGTGTGCGTTACCTCTGTAGTGCTCCATGCGTGTGTGGTGTGTGATTCCCTGCGACCTGAAGCTCAGACTCAGGATGTAGCGCGGGTCTGAGCTGTCCCGCACCAGAAACGAGCCGTCCGGTTTCCCCTTCAGCTTCATCTCAGCGTCCTCCCAGTTCATCGGCCCCCAGTACCAGCCGCACTGAAAGCAGATGCACAGGTTAGCTCCGCCCACTCGCACAGCAGGCTACAAAAGCAGGCGATAGTAGCTCCACCTTCTCCAGCTCCCTGAGGCTGGTGGCGAAGTTGCCGGCATCGGGTCGACTGAGCGGGCAGCGAGGGGCGAGCCGGGGGGGCGGGTGCTGCCCGTCGGGCCGCAGGGGGACGGGTCGAGGTAAACCTCGCAGGAAGGTGTCTGAAGGAGATGGGGGGGGCATGAGTTTACATAAACAAATACAGCTACAGAACAAAGATAAAAACGAAAATCAGGACGTAAAAACAAACTGTCACAACTGATGTTTGAAGTTTAATTATTGAAAAGCAAAACAATGACAAATGTGCTCATGAGTCAAAGCTAAAAATCAACACAGTAAAAAACAGAAAATAAACCTGAACAGGAAATGCATCAGCAAATAAACACACATGCCATTAATGACGTGTGTGTGTGTGTGTGTGTGTGCGCGCTACCGTTGAGGCTCAGGCTGTGCTGGATGGTGTTGAGGGAGGGGGGCAGGGCCATCGGTCGGGGGGGCAGCGACTGCATGGAGGCCCCGGCGCTGCGCTCCATGAAGGGGCCGTGCTGCTGAGGAGGACCCCCAAAATCATCTGCAAAAAAACATTTAAAATAATAAAAGAGCCAAAAAATGCAACTTTATACGAAGTAACAATTCTAAAACAGAATAACTGCCTCTGATTGGTCCTCAGAGGACTAAAATCCTTCAATGAGACGATTAAAACAATTCCACGAAAACCCGTGAGAGCAGAAACTCACCTAAGAGTCACGGCGCACACACACACACACACACACACACAGAAGGAGGAAGTGCAAACAGGAAGCAGAAAGAAGGAGGAAGTACCAAGCAGACTGAGGCTCCGTCTGGGAGGGGGAGGAGGAGTGGGGGGGTGGAGAGAGTTCCCCCCCCTCCGAGAAATATCCACATCGACCAGAGAGACCGTCTCACCTGGACACAGGTGAAAGCAGAGAGAGGGAGGGGTTAGAGGAGAGAGGGAAAGATTAGTGAGCAGAGTGATCAGCTGACCTGATGAGTCATGTGATCAGACAGAAGCAGAGCTGAGAGGAGAGGGGGGCGTGTCAGGAGCAAAACAGGAAAAAAGTTTCGTTTTTCGGAATAAAACATAAATAATAATCGATGAAGAGCCGATTGGTCCCCGGGCCGCATGTTTGACACCGCGAAGCAGAGGAGTCTCTGACCCGGCCCGACTGTGACCGCGGGCAGGTCTGCACAGACCCACACCGCCCCGCCCCCAGCACCTGGCTCCACCCACACACACACAAGTTTGGGAGGACCACAACTGTCAAATTCAGAAATAAATTAAATATTAAAAATATTTTTTAAAAACATACTTGATGTATTTAATGTGACATTTTTGGGTTGCTGATCAGAGGCAGGTCACATGAGTTTCACCTGCCCTCTGCTCACCTGGTCTCGCACATTAAAGAGCGTTTAACGTTCTCGCGGCTGCAGAGCACGCGTGAACGAGCTTATAGAGGAGTTCCTAATAAACTGGCCACTCAGAGCTGCTGAAAACACTCAGTCACACAAACTCAGGTAAAAACATCTCACCTGTTCACCTCTCACACACTCACAGCTGTGTGGACTCACCGGTGAAAGCCGGAGTGAAGGGCACCGGAGAGAAGGCACTGTGAGGTCTGGATACCTGCAGCCTGAAGACACAAACAACACCATCAGCACCATCACCTTCATCCTGACTGCAGAGCGAGGCACGAAGGTTTTAACGCTGCAACTCGTCAACATGTTCGTATCCACGGGAGCGATCTTGAGTGAGAATCAGCAACCACCCGACTCCACTCAGAATAAACATTTCAGCTCAAAGAAAAGCTTCAGGACACTTTGATGCTTTAAAGCAGGGGTGTCGAACTCCAGGCCTCGAGGGCCGGCGTCCTGCAGGTTTAGGATCTCACCTTGGGTCAACACACCTGAATCACATGATTAGTTCATTACCAGGCCTCTGGAGAACTTTACGGCATGCTGAGGAGGTCATTTAAAGCAGCTGTGTTGGCTCAAGAACACATCTAAAACCTGCAGGACACCGGCCCTCGACGCCTGGAGTTCGTTCAGATCCAAAGTGACCCCTTCAAACACCAGCATGACACAAAAACACGCCCTACACCTGCCGACAGAGGCACAGCCGCTCGCTGTGGTCTGAGTCTGGTGGACAGCGACTGCTTTGTTTCACACTACAGTCAGTGTGACTGTGGGGGTGAAATGTCACGTGTACACCGTCACACTGACTGCAGGTGAGCAGGTTAGTTGTGTCAACACAAACTAACCTGCTGCTCGAGGAAGCATCCTGAGGAGACGGCAGTTTCACTTCCTGTGTGCCGACAGGTAAAGTCAGTGTTTATCTGGCAATAAAAACTGATCCAATCTAACACCTGGTGTCACCTGACTCTCACCTGCCCAGGTGCTTTCAGTATCCATGGTTACAACAATACACCCCACTAATCAGTGTCACATGATCAGAGACACTTTCACTGTGAGCTGCACAGGAATACGAAACATGAAGTCTACTCGATCGGCCGCAAGAAAAATGAGACTGTCAGGAAATCCCCCGCTTCGAGGAAACAGGAAGTGAGTCGCCCCTGAACAAAAACAAGGTCACCGATTCGCTCTGATCCGTTCTGTGATGTCAGAGAAACTAAGCAGCTGATTAATCAATACTACCTGATCAGTTTGGGACCTCACCTGCCATCCTGGTCTGGGTTGCTGCAGGTGGACCCCCACACGTCCAACAGGCTGCCCCCCGACGACGTGGACGACGCTAGGGACGGCCTCTTGTCCAGCAGCCCCCCCGAGCCGCCACTCGAGCTCTTGGTTCTGAATAGCTTGCTGAGCCGGACCTTCAGTGACCCCCCCTTCCTCGACTTCCCCCGGGGCATCTTCTCCCCCTCCCTTCCTCCTGCACCCCCTTCCCCCTCCAGGACCACCAGAGGGGAGGCTGACCGACCCGCTGCCCCAGAAGCCACACCCAGTTTGGGGGTAGCGGCACGGCTCTGGGGCTGGGAGCGCGACTGGTGCTGATGCTGTGGGCGAGAGCGAGGGTCAGAGGATGGGAGGGGGTCGGGGAGCACCGCAGCAGCCTGGGACAGTGGCGGGCGGACAGGCAGGTACGGGCAGGGGGTGGCGGTGCTGCCGATGAGGGGCTGGGGGTCCACGCAGGAGGGGAGGGACACGGTGGCGCCGAGAACGGCGAGTGAGGACCGGCAGCTCTGATCTGTGCACACTCCCGCCTCCTCTGCCAGTCTGTGCACCTGCCGCATCAGCCCGCTGAGAGTCCCACTGGAGAACACAGTCCCCGCCCCCCCAGGCATCCCTGCACCCACCACCCGCTCTGTTTTCTCTGTGTCCTCCGCATCCCTGGACTCTGCCGCGAGTCCCCCCACCTCCTCTGACCCCAGACCCTCCAGGACCAGCAGGGCGTCGCTCGTCTCGCTGGGGTCCTCGCCAGGCCCGATGCCCCCGGACCCCGAGGCCAGGACGCCATGGCAGGAACAGCGAGGAAGCGAGAGCACCAGTTCCTGCCCGCCACTTCCTTCCCTCACCTCGCCCGGGTGTACTGGCCTCTGGGCCGGAGCCAGGACCGGGTCTTGACACCTGGGGGGGCAGGTCTTCCTGGGCTCCAGCAGCCCCGCCCGCAGGGCTTGGTCCAGCAGGCCCGGGGGCCACTTAGCCAGCCGGTCTGTCAGCAGGTGGTGTGTGTGGCACAGGACTGACCCGGACTCCGAGTCCAGAGCCGGGACGCCCCGCTGGGGGGCCTGGGAGCCCAGCCTCAGGACCGGGTGCCATTGCAACAGCTGCTGCGGCTGCAGGTTTTCCTGTGCAGGGGGGTTCTGGTCCTTTCCTCCCCCGGGACCAGCTGTCGCGCTGCCAGGACCCGTGCCCGGCACCGGGTCCAGCTGCTGTCTCTGTCGCTCTGCCTCCTCCTGCAGGAAGCCAGGGGGCGGCTGCTCCAGCCCGCACTCCAGGATCCGGTCTCCGGACCGCAGCAAGTTCTGGAGCACCATTAGCTGCGCTCCGTGCCCCGCAGAGCCGTGCCCACGCGGCACCGGGAAGTCCACAAAGTCTTCGGACGGAGGGGGCGACAACGGCGCCTCGGAGCCCGACGGGGCGTGCGTCAGCCCCAGCCCGCCGCTCAGCTCTCCTTTCCCGGGCAGCGGGGAGCTGTAATGCGGGGAAGCCGAGCCGAGGCCTGCCGAAGGGCCGCCAGAGTCCACATCGAACCCGCCGCCGCGGCGGCCCAGCACGGCTTTGACGGGGCCGAACCCGCCGCCCCCGGACATCAGCTCGTCGGGGTCGTCCAGCCGGTCGTACTCCGCGGCGGACACGAGCCGCATGAGCACGAAGTCCGGAGACATTTCTTGCTGCGCGTCATTCATGGCGGCGGCTAACGTTAGCTGCGCGGCTAGTCGCTCCGCTCTTACATAACAGCTGCGGGGCTAACGGCTAGCTGCTGCCGCATCTCCCGGCAGAGCTACCCGGGCCGCCGGCAGCGCACAGCCGCGGACATGTGAAGTCCGGTCCGGTTCGTGACGGCGAAGGCTCCGCTGGACGACGTCAGAACATGAAGGAACGAGAGAAACGATCCCGGTGCCGCCGCTCCGTGACGTTAGCTGTTAGCCTCCTAAAGACTCCTCATCCTCCGGTCAGACAACACGGCGGGAGGCGGGGCTGCGCACGCAGGATCGATCACCGATCATAGCTAAACGATTAACGGAGGGAACCGAACACCTGCCGGGATCTGACAGCCTCATGATGATGATGACGATTGTTGTCGTTTATTGAGGGAAAATGAAGATTTATGGAAAAAAAATAATTCGCTTTTAGTGGATCACTTTAAAATTTTAATGTTACGAACAGTAGTAAAGTTTTATTTCATTTAATTATTATGCAGTAATATACAGGTATTATTTTTAATTATTGTTTTTCAGTTGGTTGGATTTTTTTTAATGATTTCTTTTATTGTTTCTGTTTTTTGTATATATCATGTATATATCTATCCACTTAGCACTTTTAATTCTTATTCTTATTTTTATATTTTTATGACAGTATGTTTGCACTGAAGCACCGCAGCAATTTCCTAATGTTGTAAACCTGCTCAACATTTGGCAATAAAACCCTTTCTGATTCTGATTCTGATTTTATATTTCTTCTTTGAGTTTACAAAACATTATTAATATACTTATTTTACTTATCGGTGTTGTGTCTGTGTGTTTTAATCAATGACTGGTTTCTACAGTCATTGGTTTTAATTCATCCTCATACAGTTCCTTTTTTATTTTGGTGTGACGCGTACTCTCTGGGCTGTTTCCGGCTCGTGCAGCTTTTTCAGGGGAGTGTTTGAACTTTATTAAAAAGTCGCTGCGAGCAGGGTTCGAACCTGCGCGGGGAGACCCCATTGGATTTCAAGTCCAACGCCTTAACCTCTCGGCCATCGCAGCAACCGGAGAGCAAGTGAGTTGACCGGGAAACTGAAGCTAAGAGTGACGTCAGAGGCTTCTCCAACAGTCAGTAACTTGTATGTGAAACGCAGACTGAGAGGCTGACGAGTCGACAACTGATGTCCGATGACCACGTAAAGAAAAACAAAAAGTGAATCATTGATTCTCGAGGTCTCAAAGGTGGTTCATCAGGAACAACCTACGGGCCAATCAGATCAATGGAAAACATCATCATTCCCGAAAATCCCTCTGAGGTCTGAAGGAGAAAGTCAGGTTCTCAAAGTAAGGCCCGTGGGTGGTCATCATTGTATTATTAGTGTATGGCTCATCGACAGGAGGTGGCCCTGCTGCTCTCACCTGTGCTCGTAGCAGGAACACCTGACCTGAGCTACAGCGGAGAGCAGGGAAACTCAAAGCTCAACAGGTGAGCCTCTAGAGCCCACAGGTGCTGCTTTGGCGAGCGAAACAGAAAACCTTTCCATTATTGTGCATTTCTCATTTTTCAGCTGTTTCCACAGCAACAGAGAGCTGGTTTATCATTTCCATTGTGTGTATATGCAGGACAGGGTGTCCAACATGTGGCCCGGGGTCCAGTCCGGTGCTCTGTGACAGCCAAAACCAGTTTTTTTTTTTTTTTTTAACCCTGCAGTGCAAGGACGCGCTGCAGGAAACACTGAACCATCCAGAACACATTTAGAAAGATTTAAAGGATATTCCGTAATGCTGAGCGCATAACGAGCTGCTCAGAAACCGTGGAGGCGACACGTGACGCACGCTGAGCCAGCCCGTCACCCCTTACCTGCAGATTCTTATGAATAACCCGTTTCCACACACACAGGCCCGACGAGCTTTACAATACTCTAGCTTTTCATGTCGATTTTATAGCGGTGCTGCAGAGCTTGCGCCAGCCTTTAGCAGCACGTCTGAGCACCGCTGGGACCTGAATCCTCAGTGTTGTACTTTAATGTTTTAAACTGAAGTCCCAACTGTCGCAGCTCACCTGTACTCAGGTAAAATCAGGAGTTTTGTGAATGCAGTCTGGTGCAGAGGAAGAGCGTTTGTTTTGAGGCAAAGCAGATAAAATAAAACACTCATGAGGTCACGTGACACCACACACTGCTTCACCCATCGCATCAGGATTTGACTTTGAGCCCCGATGTAGAGCAGTGAGAGGCTTTTATTTTGTCAGACTCCAGCAGGAAGCAGTAGCGTTGTGAAGAAGCAGCAGACGGTCAGTACAATATAGACTTTATTAGTTCACTAAAGTTGAATATGAAAGAAAAAGCAGATCGGCTTCAAATGATTCACAATTCAGAAATAAAACTTTCAGGTTCATGTCAACACAGGAAGTGCTTCCTCCCTACAGCTGCCGCGCCTCTACAAAATAAAAGCCTCCGAGGCCAGAGCCACTTGGCTTTCAGTGACCATCATATTTACCAACTGAAAGCAAAGCTCTCCGGCCGTAGAGGCGGCAATGAGCGCGCTCTGCAGCGTTTAAGCTTCGTGTCAGTGTTGGGGTTTTTTGTTGTTTTTCTTGAAACCGTCCCAACAGGAAGTCACCCAGTAGCGAGGAGCGACCGCCTTACTGCTAGTGAGTTCCAAAAAACAAAAATCATGGTTCTTTGTAGCGTCGAATAAACAAGCCAACAGTGGGAGACAGCCAGAGCTCAGCGTCCAATCAGCAGAGTCCAAAACGTTTGAGTCCAGGAGTCCGAGAAGAAGAAGAGCGAAAGCACAGAAGAGCTCGGGGAATGTTTTGTATCACTTTAACTTTATTTTCATCATAGCAATGGAAAAATAGAACCTCATACAAACGTCTTCAATCATCTGAAATCTTAACAAGCAAAAAGGTGAGTGACCCGTTCCCAAAGCAGGCGCGGCGGCGAGGAAACCCGAGGCAGCTCGCAGCACTCGCTCACGCCCGGGCTAAACTATTCCCATTTGGCACTCGCTCCTCTCAGCATCGTTTCGGCTTTTATTTTGAAGGAATTTAGTGCTGCCGTTGTTTGGAGGAGACCGAGCGGGCGGAGGCATCCGTCCCTCACAGCTCCGCCGCCATGTTTAGTGCTCAGAAGAAGAAACGTAAGAGCAACAAAAATCCAGTTTTCCACAGAAGAAGTAGTCCACGCAGTCACTCGATCAGCTGATTCCACACAGTTCCCCTCCTCCTCCCCCTCCCCCTGAGCAGGGGGGGTGGCGGCGGCAGGTCGGTGACATCATCACGATGTCATAGGAGAGCCCAGCTACAGCGAAAGAGGCGGATCGCGGGCAGAGGCGGGGGAGGAGTGGAAGGAGAGGGGGTTTCTTTAAGGGGGAGGAGTCACAGTCCAGTCCACAGGCCATCCAAGAGGGGAGGGGGGGGGGGGGCGGGGTCATCGCCTGCAGGAACTGAAGGTGGTGTGATGTCATCATCTCTCGCTCGCTCACACGTCTCTCTCTCGCGCTCACACACAGACACTCATCTCTTCTTCTGCTGCTTCGAGCGAAACGCCGACAAACACAGAAGATTTAATCCAGCGGCCGATTTGTCCTCAGTGATGTCATCCGAAGTCTCATCTCGCCCTGACACGACACCCGCCATCTGCAGGAGACACAGAGAGAGAGGAGGGGTTAGAGAGGAAGTGACGCAGAGAAGCCACGAGAAGCATGCCTCCACCCTCACCAGGCCTGGCTCTTCAGCTTGCGGAGCTCCTTGGTGGCCCAGGTGGCGAGCGTCTTGGTCTTGGTGGTTTTGGAGCGCCGGCCTTCCGTCAGCAGGTCGTTGATGAGCGGGCGAACCTCCACCAGCTTCATCACATCTTTCCCAAATGCTGTGCACAGGTCACTACGGAACACACACGTCAAACAAACTGAGGCTTTTAATGTGAAAAGAATCTGAGCTCTCAAGCTGGACACTGGAGCATCGCCAGGGTAACCGTGCTGGTCTCAGAGGATGCGGTTTGTTTTCCATCACGCCATCAGCGTGGTGCATGATTTCTCTTCACCGACCACAACGCCTTAGACTTTGAACCATGTGACCCTCGCTGATCAGCTGTGGTGCAGACCACAGGAAGTTTAGCTCCTTCAAAATAAAACCATAAAAGCTGCTCTGTGATATCTGATCTGAGCATGAAGTGTTCTGGGGTAAAGGAACCCTCTGATTGGCTGTGACCTCCTGATAAGATCTCCATGTTGGACCAACATGGTCGAGCTTCAGCTCCACCCCCTGCTTACCCGATGAGTCCGGCAGCGTTGGCCACCACGCCGTCAGAGTGGTCCTCGTCTTCGGCGATGTGGTGGATGAAGGAGAGGATGAACTCCACCCGAGGCTGCACCAGCATCACGTCGGCTGCAGGGGTGGAGAGGAGATGAGGGTGAGAGAGCAAGTAAAGCAAACAGGAGGTTTTTTTTATTTGTTGGGTCCCGCAAAACCAGGAAGCTGTGAGTTCGGCGGCAGCCTAAAGCTTCCCGGGTGAAAAGGACCCACGTCTGTCTGCGACATCACTAAAGCCTCCTGCTGACTGCAAGCAGGAAGAGGAACTGACGTCGCTGGAGCTGTGGTCATGCGATCACAGCGATAACCGTTAGCACTTAGACAACCAGGTAGCCCCAGACACCTGAGGACAGACGCTGCCAGAGAGACCGTCTGTCCGTGTGTGTGTGTGTCCTTACGGTGGACGTTCTCCTGGTCTCCCTTCAGGCCCTGGATGATGCCGGTGTAAGCCTCCAGGCAGCCCTCCCTCAGCTCGTTCAGGTAGTCCACCATGTCGTAGTCCGTCTGAAACACAGGTTCAGATGTGTCAGGTGAACTCGGACAGACAGGAAGTAAATCTGTGAGGTCAGAGGTCTCAGATACACGTGGTTGGTTTTACATCACGGTCAGCGTGGTGCATGAGTTTTCATCACAGACGTCCGAATCTAAGCTGAGCATTTCTACACTCGAAGCCCAAGTTCAAGATTCAGTGTGTGTTCAGACATCTGAAGGGGCGGGGCTTTACCTTGTCCACCTGAGCCTGCGATGCCTGCTGCAGGGTGTCCAGGACGATGTCCAGGTACTTCTTGAACTCGCCCCCGATGGCCAAAGCGATGTCGCCAAACGCAGAGAGGATCTGAGGCTTCACCGACCGGTGCACATTCTCGTTCTGTAAACAGACCAACGTTTAACATCTGCACACCTGTGAGAGGGTCAGACAGGTGAGCGGCACAAAGACTGCTTTGGAACACGGCAGCTGTTAAATGTCCATCAGGTGATCAAACAGCACCAGAGGAAGGTGAAGTCTGGGATCAATAATCCACACCTGTGAACAGGTGGGCTGCTCGCTACACCTGGATCATCATGTGACTGTGGGTCGGAATATCTGGACCGACCCTGTGAGGGGCAGACGGGAGCTAATGTGGAAACTGAACCAGCTGACTGTGTGGGGGTCAAAGGTTGACTGGAATGGAACTGAATTTCTACAGCTTCACTGATGTCAGAGCAGCCAGCTAACGGCGCTGTGGCCCAAATCTGTGCCACACAGGAAGTGCTCCTGCCACTGAGCATGTGCAGAAAAACTCGAGGAAGTGATGAGAGAGGAAGTCTCAGATAAACGTGGTTTTCACATCACGGTCAGTGTGGTGCATGTCAATAAAGACGAAGGAGCTCCTCCCCCTCCTCACCCCGAGGTTCTCCAACAGCAGCTGCATGATCTCGTCACAGTACGGCAGGATGTTGGACATCAGCGCTCTGCACAGGTCGCACACGAGACCCACGGCCGCCAGACACACCTGCAGCAACACGTCAATGACATCATCAACACTGTGACGTCTGAGTCAGTGATGACATCAGAGCTCCTCCTCCATAAACAGCAAACTTGCCTCTCAGCTCCGAGGTCAGACCGCGACTGTGAAACAGGAAGTGGTGATCAGCTGTGCGAGTCCTACCTGATACTCTGCGTAGTTCTTCAGTCCGATGGCAAGGAACGGCTTAAAGGCCTCCATGTATTTCTGGAAGTCGCTGCCCAGAACTGCAAGAGAAATGTGCAGAGTGAGACACGTGGAGAGCCGCGCCCTCTGAACACAACACGTCACTGCCCTCGCCGTGTAGTCACTCAAGTAACTGTGGCGTACCTTCGACGAGCGTGGACACGGCCATCAGCGCGTCCTCCTGCACGCCTCCGGAGCCGGCAGTGCTCTGAAACATCCTCAGCAGGGACGCCATCACCACGTCTGAGATCTGCAGGGCATCCTGATGCTGCACTTTACGCAGGACGTTCTGCACACACACAGGAAACACTCAGAACCGCCATAATAAGAGCATGAGCACAGAAAGGCTCAGGTGTCCCGTCTCACCTGCAGAGTGGCGCACAGCAGCGACTGCAGGTCGTTGAACTGGATCCGATCTGAGGTGCTCTGGATGTGAGACTGGAAGACAGGAAGTTAAGAGACGTGAAGCCAGTGCCTTTTCAAATTAAAAGCTGCCTGGTCTGCTCAAACCAGTTTATTTCAGCTCTATGTTTTTTCTCTTGAATGACTTTGAGATCCAAGCGATGCTCACAACGGCATCGATATCGCTCTGCCCCTAAGACGGCGCCCTCACCTCCATTTGCAGGACCTGCTGCAGCCGCTCCATGATGACCAGCGTGGTTTTCTGCACGGCGGGGTAGCAGTCCTTGGCGCTGTTCTTCACGATCTCCATCAGAGCCTCGTACGCCGCAGAGCGCAGGTTGTTCTGGTGACCATCGGGCCTGAGAGACAGGAACAGACCAATCAAAGACGAGTACGCAGAGCGCTGTCAAGGAGGCACGACGGCTGCCCGATGACTGAGCGCATTCAGCTGTCGAGCCCCGCCCACAAACGTCGACACGATCACAGAAACCTCTGTGATGACATCATCATTTAAGCGGTTAACTCGAAGTGTTAAAGTGAAGGAAACAGCAGCTGTGACACGATCGGCGAGCCGACAGGAAGCCGTCTGCCAGCTCTTTATGCAGTTCACTCTGCGCTCTGAAACCAGGAAGTGGTCACACCGCCATCAGGCTGCGGTCGTCAGAGGCACAGACGCATGTGTGAGCATCGTCATACCTGTCTGTGGTCTCCAGAAGCTTCTGCACGATGATCTCGAAGGACGAGGACAGGCAGTAGGTGTTCGGCTCCTCCTGGTCCTCGGCGGCATCCGTGGCTTCGTACGCCGCCTCTGCGAGAGACGAAAAGGCCTGAGGGAGGAGACGACAGGTTAAGGTTTCCACCGAAGAAGAACGAAATCTGAGGTCGGGTTCGTTTTGACAGAGCTCTCTCAAAGGCCACATGACGCCCAGCGCGGACCGGCGACTCACCCAGCAGACGTTGGAGGCCACTCTGGGCTCCGCCCCCAGGCCCTCGATCAGGCACTGCAGCAGGGGGGCCAGGTAGACCTCGTTGATGGCAGCTTCGGGCAGCAGCTCGCAGATCCTGCCCACCGTCCACGCCGTGGTGTCCCTCACCACCACGCTGGGGTCCTTCATCAGCTCGATCAGGGTGGGCATCGCCTGCAGGAGGAGGGGGCGGAGTTTAGTACACAGAGGGATTTGTGTGACAGACAGAAGACTGGGCGAGCTGGGCGAGCTGCTCGAGCGTCTCACCTGTATGACGAGCGGCTTGAGCTGGTTTAGCTCGGGTCCCTCCAAGATGGAGCCGAAGGCCATGACGGAGGCGTCGCGGTAACGCCAGTCGGGATGTTTGATGTTCTCTTTGATGAAGGGCAGCACGTGGGGAACCACGTCGTCCTCGCAACAGGTGGCGAGCAGCATCAGGCACACGCCGGCCGCCTTACACGGGTTCCAGTCGTCGTCGTCATCATTCTCGTCCTGCAGGAAGAGGAGAAGGCGGAGCTAAACAGGTAGACTCAAAGCCACAGACAGGTAAACGGGATGAGGCTCCGACAGCTGAGCTACCTGCTTGGTGAGGGTCTGGGTGAGGATGGGGACCAGGTACTGCAGCGCACCTTTGGCATAGAACTTACTGGTGTGCTCGGGGGGGCGTCCCTGCTCCGAGGCCTGCGATTGGACGAGACAGAAAGAGCGAACCGTGAACAAACAGGAAGTAAAAAACAACTTCCTGTTGGTTAAAGGAAGCGTCACACTGACCTCTGAGGCCTCGATGGCCAGATCCATCTCCTCATCACAGACGTTGGACCAGAACTCGATGCCCTGCAGCGCCACCTCATCAATGTCGCTCTTCATCGCCTCAATGGTGATCTGAAACAGGAAGTGACAAGAGTAGCGGCGCTGCTGAGACGACTCCGACTGACTCTCGGGTTTAAATAAAGGTTTGTGGTGTCTTACCGCGAACAGGGCGGGGCCCATGTACGTCTCCATGTACTGATAATACAGAGACATGATCTTCACCAGGTTCTGCAGGGCCGCCACGCGCACCTGAAAGAGCAGTAGGTGAGTGCATTTGAGGGGTCAAAGGTCACGGGCATTACGCTGGCGTTACTCACTCTGGTGTCGGGACACTGCGTGGCTTCACAGACGACCTGCATGATGAAGTGTCGCTCCGTCTGAAACAGGAAGTACACATTTGTCAGCGTGATTCCCTGCAAATAAAGTTACATTAAAAGGGGGAGGAGTTAGGAGAAAGCAACGTACGTCCTTGTCGAAATTGGCTTTAGTGAACTCGAGCGAGTTGAGCAGCGCATTGGTGGCGGCCAGCTTCACGTTGTTGCTGGGCTCCTCCTTCCTCATGCCCTGGATGATGGCCGTCAGGATCTGGTTGGCGTTCTCCTGCAGCTGCTCCGGGTCCTGCGGAAAACAGCTGGGTGAGCGAACACTTGGGTAACAACAGGCGGCGTGCTTTAACGTGCTCGCCGTGACTCACGATGTCCTGGCAGATGTAGCCGATGGCCTCCAGCGTGGACTCCTTCATGTGTTCCGTGCTCGACGGATCGGTGACGTTGGCGACGAGCTGCGGGATCAGCTCGGGCCACTGGTTCACGGGAATCTCGGCGCAGGCGATGCCGGCGACGCACTGCGAGGCCGAGCTGGGCCGGTACGTCTCCGTGCCCAGAGTCTGTAGAACCTGCCGGAGACACGGGAACCGTTAGACAGGTGGAGGCGGTGGCGGACGGTGAGCGGGGTTTGCTCGGCCCTTACGTAGTTCTTGATCTCGCGGCGAGCGTTGATGTCGATGGCCAGCCATCTCTGCTGGTACTGCGCCTTGACATCGGGGTCTTTGGATGTCAGCGAGTTCTTCACCTGCAGACCGGCAGCAACTCGAGCCACCTGAGTGTTCCCCGGGTTCGCCAACACTTTGGACAACTCCACCAGGAATGTGGGCTGAAGGAGGAGGAGCAAAGGTCACATGATGAGCGTCACTGATTACGTCAAACATCTGGTTTGAGTTACGGTGAAACAGTGAGAGTGAAGGAAGCTTTGTGCAGAAGCGACGACGCTGGGATTTTTACTGGAGCTGAAACACAGCTTCTCGTTACAACAGCTGCTCTGCGTCTCTGGTTTCAGGTGTAAACGTGTGAACAAGAAGGCAGCAGGTACGATCACAGACAGGAAGCACTAACAGGAACCAGAGATCGGTCGCCGACCTGGAACCAAGTCTTACTTTAGCTTGTCAACATTAAGTCGCTGTCAGTTTGCTGGGCGGAGCATTAAACAGACTTAGTGATTTGATTGCTCGCTCTGCTTCCATTCATTCTGTCTGCACAGGTGAGGCACACCTGACCCCGTCGCTCTGCTTCAGGCTGAAGGACGGCGAGCTACAACTGACGTCAGACCAGAGAAGAAAGCTGACCGAAGATATTTTTGGACTGAAATACTTTTCCCCTCACACCTGACAAGACGCAGCGTGCTCCTCCTGCCAGAAGGTGGCAGTAGCACACGCAGACAGAGGCAAACAGCAAAGAACTGCCAACTACGTTTCTTCTGTTTGCAGGACGCCATCAGCATCACGCCTCCTGCAGGTGTCCAGGTGCTCTCAATCAGCTCCAACCAGAACTTTTATTTTTCTCTGGACAGACAACTAACTGTTTCTCTGCAGTGAGCAGACGACCACAGCAGCACTGTGTGTGTGTGTGTGTGTGTGTGTGTGTGTGCAGATATTCTTTAGCATGCAGAAACCACGATCCAGCAGAAACATCTGGATTTGAACAGTCAGTGTTAAATATCAGATCAGTGGACTTTCTGGCCACGATGGCGGCGTCTGGCAGGAGTTATTGACTCGGTCGGGTTACACTCTGCCGAGTTTACAGTTTTATTGTCAACACACTGTAAAGCGAAGGGGTGGGGCTTAATTTATAACTGCGAGATAAACGGTAACTGTTCTTACCTTTGTCTCTAACACAGAGACCATTTGACCACAGAGTCTGATATTTATCTTCCTGACACAGCAAAAACTACAAAATAAGAAACTACAGAAAGTCATCTTTGATTTTATTGGTTCCCGCCGACGATGACATCACCTCACACAGCTGACGATCGTATGGAGTGTCTGTGTGTATAAACAGGAAGAAACATTTCCTCAGGTGAACCTGCTGCTCAGGATGGCTCACCTGGTCTCCCAGTGACGCGTGACAACAGCGCCCACATGGTCACAAACTACACCGCCACAGCCCCATGGCGGCTTTACTGCAAACCCCACCGGCCCTACCCCGACTCCCCCACCACCTGCACCTTTTAGTTGGAGTTCTACATGCCAGTCACCACATCTGACAACACATTTAAACATTTCCCTGAGTAACAAGTAAGCCACGTAACCGCAACACCCTGACTCATCAAGCCCCACCCTCACTACAGAATATCAGTCAAACCTGACCACACAGTCAAGAAGGGCGACCCGTGGAGACGGCATCCAACCCTCACAGAAACCCTGGAACAGCTGTGACCCTCACACTGATGTTTCACAGAGACCCACCTGCTCGCACTTGCCGGTCACACCTGGTCACAGAAAGCTGCAGTCATGTGACCAGCAGAGACAGCCCGTTTACAGAGATATACTCGCTCAACATACATATTTATACTCGCTATGAACCTTCACAGACACTCGCTATGAACCACTTCCTGTTCTGGTTGAAGTTAGCATGTGTACTTAAATAGTATATGAGGGCAAGGTCAAAGGTCAGGACCACACAAAGGGTATGTAGAAATGTGGGAGCATCAGCTTCGCCCTCTGATGAAGACCTTGAAGTGGCTGAAGCATGCAGACCCTGGCACGGTCATATCAGGAGCCAATGGAGGCTTTCACTGTGACACATATGTGAAGAGTGTGCGTGCGTGTGTGCCAATGCAGAGGGAGGAAGGGGAGGAGGAAGGAGGAAAAGCCGGCGGGATCCAGCAGTCCTCGGTCCCTGTCCGCTCCTCTCCTGCAGCAGCCTGAGCTCCAGCTGCTCTCCCTCCATACTCACCAGGTTCTCTATGGCCGCCTGCTCCAGAAACTTCTGCGCCGCCTCCAGCTCATTCCGGTCTGCGGACAGAGGAGAGAGGAGGGGGCTGGTTAGCGGACGGGCTAACGCACGGTGGTTAAACGTGTTCACCAGACGTTCACACACAAGCACCCGGCCCCGGGGTGGATGTCCCGCACTAATGATTCACCTCAGACTCAGAAAGTTTAACTCCCGCCCCGGTGAGAGCCATCGGTGGTACCGAGAAGCACACCGACCCTACAACATGCGCGCTAGCCACCTGCACTGTGCTAGCAGGCTAACGCTAGCCGACACGTTTCCAGAGACGCGCATGAAGTTTTATGTGCAAACAGCGGAGCCGCTAAAACTGCGCCAACTCCGCTTAAAGCAGCGGAGCAGAGGTCAACTCACAACCAGGGCGCTCGCCTGTGCCCGCAGCGACTCTAAAGCGGCGTTACCCAGGAGAACACGCCGAGAAAGCGGCCGACAGTTTGAATGGCCCGAGCTAGCGAAGAAGCTAACGGCTAACCCGGGCATGGGCAGGGTCGCGGCTTCTGATCGGGGACACACAGCCGGCATTACGGCCTATGTGGGCCCGAATCCGCGTGATGGCGATATGACAACGTCTTCTGGTTTCCCGTCGACAGGCTAAAGGGTTACCAATGCCATTAAAGTGTGCTTAAACGCCCGGTAGAGTGCTAAGTCACCAGCGGCGTCAGGCCGTAACGCTAACGGGTTAGCACAGTGAGCTAGCATGGTTTCCCTCCTCCCTGCTTCCAACTTTCCCCGGTGCTCCGGGCAGCCCGCCGTCTCGCAAACACCGCACCCCCCGGCCGGGCATCGGGCCCGGGCCGCCGGCTGTGTGCGCTGCGTGATGCAGGGACTCACCCGGAGAGACGGTTTTTTCGAGAATCGTGATGAGCTCCATTCCTTCCCCCGGCTGCCTCTCTTCAGTCCGACACTTTCGGTTGCCGCGCAGCGCCCACAGCGGATTATATTTCTTCCACGGAGCTCGGTCGTTGTCAGGCACAGGACGGGTTCAGTCGGTGATACGGGTGGCGGAGGTTCCCCGGTCTTCGTTCGGCGTATTTTCACTCGGATGTTGCGGGAAATGTTGACAGCGTCGGCGCAGAGTCACGTCTCGTCGCTTCACCGCCGCCCGTTCGCATCCTGTGCTACAGGGAGGGAAAGGGCTGCGCGCTTCTCTCCCGCGGAGGGATATCACGCAGTGACGCCAAAAAACGTGCTGCCTTCAGGGACCGCCGGACACCATATCATCCTGTCTCAGTACACTGAGATTTCATTTCATGTAATTTTTCACACATGGTGCAACAGTAATTAATTTCCTACACACAAACCTTCCTTTGAATTAAAACAACACTGCATCCATGCATGAAAAGGAGCAGGAGCTGATGACTGAAAATATAGATATCATTACATCACTTTTAAACTACACAAATACATAATATCTTATTCTACTTAGTTTTTAATGTTCGTTATTAAAACACTAAAAGAATGATTACATTTTTGCTGCAGTTTGAATCACACAGTTTATTTTTTTTATGTATTTATTCATGTAGTTGAAAATATTTTCTTTTAAAATGCATCTTAACAGCTGTTAGTGTTATAAATACCTTTCCATTAAATTGAATTGGTAGCTGGGATATGCTCCAGCCTTCCCCCCAATAGAACCCATCCATCCACTCTTTTCCGTTTATCCAGAGCGGGGTTGCAGCCTAAGCAGAGAGGCCCAGACTTCCGTCTCGCAGTTTATCCGGAGGAACACCAAGGCGTTCTCAGGCCAGCATATAATCTCTGCAGTGTCCTGGGTCTGCCCCGGGGCCTCCTTCCGATGGGAGGTGGATGGAGCCCAAAGCTGACAAAATGAGACGTTTGGAGGAAAAAGTACACTGAGCGCAGTCATTGTGTTAAAGTTTGCTCAGCTGAAAACGTTTTCTTTCTTAAAAGAAAGGGATCATTCTTCAAAGATCCCTTTTAATGTAAGCCTGACCAACACGAACTGAATAAAAGCTCTAGGCGCTGTGGATTCCGAGCTACACAGGAACGCAGCAGCAGCACGCGCCTCTTGGATCTTTTCGGCGTACGGAGTCTCTCGTGAAAGTAACTAAGTACTTGTACTTGTAGCTGCTCTGCGCTCCAGCTGCTGGTTGGTGCTGGATTCACGTGTCTGTGAGTGTGTCGGTGAACCTGCTGCAGGACTATGTCATGTTTTCTGTCCTCAGACTGAGTGAAACAGGAAGAAGACACCAAACACAAAAACATAAACAATGACGTCACATGAAAGCGCTGTATAAAAGCAATTACAGGAAGTCAGCAGTTCTGTCAGCAGCTTCTCCTCAGGTCGTCAAAGCCTTTCGATCTTCAAGCTCCTCCTCCGTCCTCCTGCCTGTGGCCTCCATTAAAGGAGAGCTCACTTTATTTTCTGTTGCCTAGACTCCCCGCTCCTCATCTCTGGTGGGAGGCCGAGCTGTGAGGAGGTGGTGAGGCCTGAACCAGAAAGTGATCATTCAGGTCAAACACGCAGAGGGCAGCAGGAAGTGCTGCTGAAGGAAAGGACTTCCTGAAGGAGAGATCGGACTCTTGTCGTTAGTCGGTCCTGTCTGGAAGCCTCGAGCATCTCCATCATCATCTCAGAGTTCTGAAACCAGGCGCGATTAAAAGGTCTCAGGACACCGCCGTGATGACTCGGAGCGACATGAATAAAACTGAACTGTGACAGCGCTCTGTGGCCCTGGTGGAGCTATCACCTCACTGCATGGACACATCATCAGGCCGACCTGCAGCTGCCAGTATAAGTTGGACTCGCACTGATGGGTGATGGACAGCTGTAGACATGGCTCTGGTGAGGAGGGTTACAGGTCACACCCGAGTCACACATTCTGCCACGATGTTGGAGAACTCGAGCATGAGCCGGAAACCCAGAAAACCTGCGTTCATCCCAATCTGCTCCAGTCAGTGACAGGATATTTAGAATGTTCTGCGCTTAAATTTTATATATATATATATATATATATATATATATATATATATATATATATATATATATATATATATATATATATATATATATATATATATATATATGAGAGAGAGAGAGGCTGGGTGTCACTCCTCGACTTTGATTCAGAGGTTTTTACTAAAAACAGCTGCAGACATTCATATTGACACATTTATGATTGTGTGTCTGACTCCGTGTTGATCTGTTTTAGGACTTTGAGAAAAGTGCTTCATAATTAGATGTTTTAAATATATAATTAGAGGAGAGAGGCCACGGCCAGGTGAGCGCAGGTGAAGTGACGCAGGTCTGTCTGAATGAAACACGTCGAGCTGAATAAAGACACGCAGCTGAAAAACAAACCCATTGCTTCTTTATTAGTCATTTTACAGTAGTCACTCATACGTAGCTGCCTGGAGTTGGTCTTTTTGTGTCTATTTACCGTTTGTTCCAACATCTTCCTCTTTTTTTTTTCTTTTTTTAAAACATCAACACAATGGAAGAGTCATGGACAAAGTATAAAAAGAACCCAACAGAGGGAAAACAGGATAAAATGCCCCTTTTCACAACAAAAACTACATTTGGCAAAAGGTGAGGATGAAGATGATGATCCAGTGCATCTTTAAAAAAACAAAACAAAAACAAAAAAAAGACATCAAACACCACATGATTCAGTTTTTACTAAGATCCCGAGGAGAGCGCAGGTGTCCGACTGGAAAACAGTTTCCATTACTTAGCAATTATCGTCCAATCACATTTGACCTCCTCATTTGTTGCTAGCTGAAGCGGCAGAGAGCACACCACCCCCACGGAAAAAACAAATAAACAAAAGAAAACAACTCAACAAATAGAAAAAAAATAAAAGATTAAAAAAACAAAATGACCCATTCACATGTTGATCTGATGCGTTTATGGCACAACAAGGCGTCACAGGCGATTTCAAATTTACCCATAATACTTTTATTTCACAGCTGGTAGCAGCCCAAAGTCAACGCACTGCTGCAGGAAACACTGCGATACCTCGGCTGCAGCGCTGCAATATTCACTCATACCAACTAACAGAAGGTGCTGACGCTGCATTTTTTTCCTAAGAATTGAACACGGGTAACGGTTAACATATTTAAAACAAACAGCAGAAAATGACTAATAGCAGACAGTAAACAGTTATGATCATGTCCCCAGAAATATGTGAACACTTTATTCTAAACCAACAAGCTAACACCAATTAGCTTGAAAATGTAATCATGTAAAAAAAAAACAAAAAAAACAACAACAAACAAACAAACTTGTAGACCTGTTTAATTTTTTCCTCCATGTTTATTTTTCTGACCAAGTTCTGAATCAATGTTAGCTAAACCTCTGGGTATTTTAGGTCGTCTGAGCTAGCCTAAAGAACGTAGCCATTTTCCCGCTCATTTTCTTTTTTTAAACTTTAACAGTATCGGGTCTTCTTAGCCAGCCAACCCTGAACCTCTACAGCCTTTGCAGTTACCTTCAGCTAGCCTGATAAATCAGACCCTTTTCCTGCTTGTTTTGGAATTTTCCTGACAACTTTCAAAGCTAAAATTAAACAGAATTAGCTTGTTAGCTTATTGATAAATAAAAATCTCCCTTAAAAAGTATGTTTGTATTTTTTAGTTTATACTGTAATAATTTAGCTAGCTAAAACTAATTCTGTTATCTTTAGCGGTTATAAATTAACTTGACAAATTATTTCCTGCCCTGTTTTTAATATTCCGGTCTAGATTCTCATGTAAGTTCCAACGTTATATTATTAGCTAATTTGCTCCATGCACTTTACTCAATTATTCTTTAGTTTTTATTTTTAATCCTTAAAGAGCTAGTGTTAGCGTGTTAGCTGACTACCAACAATAAATCCCTAAATTAAAAAGGGTATTGTCGCTAATGTGGGCTAGCTAGAGGACGTTTTCACTAATTTGACATTGTTGTCCACTAGTTTTAATAGTTTGAGTGATATTTGAGCAGCGGAGGTAAAGCAGCACTGACTGCAGCTAACCAACTTGCCAGCTGGTTCAAGGCAATCCATTTACTCTAGTCTACCCTGAAAAGTAAGTTTTAGTCATTAAAACCGCTGTGATTTGATCGACCATTTGATGTGTCGCAGACGTGTACATCTTAAAATACAAACATTATAATAAAATAAAATAAAACAAACATTTTTAACACCACCCTCCACCCAAAGGAAACTCAGGCAGTTCACATACATTAAGAAAAATAAACCCAACATTTACAGCTGAGTATCTGGACGTGATTTATGAAACATCTGTGCGACTTTATAATTGAAATTCCCTGCTTTTATCCATGGAAACACGGGGGAAAAAACAAACAAACAAACAAACAAAAACCTTTGCTCAAATACAACTGAATGCTTTTTCATAACTGACGCCCACAAGAAACAACCGAAGCCCATTTAAGCCAAGAAAACAAACGCTTCATGAATGAAACAACTTAAGACCCAAAGTCATCATCTTGATTTTCTCAGTCGCAACTACAGAGTGACTAAAATTAAGAAATAACCTGAGACAAGTCAAGAACACAACAAGAAACAAGATCAACTGATGGCAAATCACAAGAAAAATTAGGGATATGATAAAATAAGTCTATGCTAAATTAAGATTCTTAAAACAAAAGCAAGATCTCACACGCACACACACGATTTATAAAACAAGTCCAGACGTACTTCCGCGAACTCGATTTTGGACTGTTCATCCATGTTTTTCTTTTCCTGGCAGAAATAGGTTTCTTCAGCAAACAGATTCGTATTTCTCAAAGTAATCTGAACGATGCAACGACAGAAGCTGATCAAATGGAGCGCGAGCAGCCAAAAACAGGAATGTCTCCGATCGGAGCAGATGGAAGCGCTGCTGTGGCACAAAATAAATAGAAAACAGAAAATCAAAGACAACAAATACTCCTGAGAAAACTGATGATTGACCAGAGGAAGCTGATCGAAGGTGATGGACACAGGGTATAAAATCAAAGGGGGATGATTGAGGCTCAGTTTCAAACAGCGTGATCAGTCGGATCACGCACACGCTCAGAGGGAGGAGGAACACCTGAACACACCCCACACATGGCCAAAGGTCACCTGCGATACAGGAAACAAAGACTGCGATGCTTTAATAGTACCGCATGTGAAGTTTGCAGCCTAGCTCGGCACGAGCACCGGAAGCGTGGGGAGACCACTAGCCTTGCTCCGCCTCCCACCAGTCTCAACGGCATGCGACTGATTGAGCGGGCGGAGCTACAGAGAGGTTTTTAAATCAGCACTGATCCCTGCTTCACCTTCACGTTCTTCCACAGCTGTTGTTTGCGGGGCGACCTAAGATGAGGTCTCGGAGCGGACCATCAAATATTAGGAGCTGAAGGATGGCCCCTTGTGGACCGCGTCGGTACATTTAAAGCAGCTAAGACACGGCTGTCCTTATGTCGTCAGCTGACGGAGGTCGCCTGCGCGCTAAGGGAAGCCACGCCTCCGTTTTGACTGCAGAAGATTTCGTCACGGTTTAGGAACTTGGAGGACCTGCCGGGGAGTAACAGGAAGTTGGCGCCAATGTTTCGGCCGGTGATGGGACTCTGACAGCACGATTTGAGTCTGAAATCGAGTCCCCTCGGGTGGTGCGGCGGTCTTTTGGTCTGTCACTTGTGTTTTATGAACACGCTTCCACAGCCTGCTCAGACTGCAGGTTAAACTGAGCCCAGCGAACACGGACCTCTGCTCCATCGTGGTGTTTGTAGTACATTCATCATGGTCTCGTTAAAAGAAATGGGCTCCACAATAGAAAACGTGCCTGTGCTGCCTGAAGCAAGCTGCAGAGCAGCAGCAGAAGAAATCAGTGTTACGAAAACGACACTCGAGGTTCGCCTACGTGAACGACCCAATACGAGCGACCCGTCAGCAGAAATCCATCCCTCGCCATTTTCCCTCTGGTTCCTTCCCGATGTCGGTCGGTCACGGTGACGTCTGAGTCGTGGACGGCGTGCTGGACCAAACCAAACTAAAGTTTTTCCAGTGACTCTTTCTAATCTTTTGGGCAATTAATCGATTCATACGCACTCAGCTGTTTGTATTTACAGGGGAGTCATCGGTGAGGTCAGAGGTCAAACAGAGAAAACGAAACTAAATCAGCGATGACCTGCTGTGAGCATGTTTAAGTCTTTACTCAAATCACGGCAAACTTTTGGAGAGAGAAACCACAAGAGGTGCCAGAAACAGTCGATTGATGGTTTCTGCCTGAATTTGAGTCACTTGGCAGCGCGAGCGTCTGAGATGTGACGAGTTCGTCACGTTAAATAAACCAAGTTCAGTAAAGGTCAGTCTGAACGAACTTTGACGGTCGATGCATTTGTGGTCTGTGCAGAGGAGGACATGGAAAGTGTAGTGTGAGGTCAGTGACGCTTCAGGTGAGAAACGAGAAAAAGGCGGACGATGCTGTGAGACAGGAAGCAGAGGGAAAGCTTGACCTGCACAGACGGAGCGCGGCGCGTTCGCTCGACGAGTTCGCTCGACGAGTTCGCTCGACGAGCAGCTGACCGGCGTGATGATCGGTCGCAGGGTGGAAGGACGGAAAGGAAGGAGATGGGGGAGTTTAAGGAGGTGTGGGATGATGGTTCAAAGGTCAGGGGTCATTTACAGTAACCTACAGATATATACACACACCCAAATTATACAGAGAACAAATATATACATGCTCAGGGTTTCTATTTTTAACTATAACCAACAACTTTTTCCCAAAATACGTCCCTCCTCCTCTTCCAGCGTCAGGAGCAGTGCTGCACAACTCCTCCTCCTCCTCCTCACCTGTCTGTAGTGTAATGAGGAGCGAGGCCGGGCTCACAGGCCACCTGGACTTGAGTGTCACATAACATGAAGGCGGACTTTAGCTGTTCTTTAGCAGCGTTCTGTCTTCAGGAGGACAGGAGGAGGAGGCGGCAGGCGTGGAGGAGGATGTAGCGGCGACACTGGTGGTGGTGGTAGCAGAGGAAGAAGATGAGGAGGAGGAGGTGGTGGCATTGGAGGGGAAGGAGAGCAGCTGTCCGGTCTCAGAGGAGAGGAGCGAGCAGGAGCGCAGGTCGACCGTCTGCAGGGAGGTGCAGCGGCGCAGCAGCGGGATGGACTGCTCCGTCACCTTAACACAACCTAGAAAACACACAGACGGGTGAGGCGGAGCAGCGGCACAGGTGGAGCAGGACAACGGTGAGGCTCAGGCGTCGCTTACCTGCCAGGTTGATGTGGGTGAGGCTCTCTCTCAGGGGGGAGATGTGGGAGGTGAGCGTGTGCACCGTCTGGTCGGTGATGTTCCCGCAGTGGCTCAGGTCCAACTTGGCCAGGTGAGGAACGTAACGCATCAGTAGGCGGGACGACGCGTCCGTCAGGTCCAAACCCGCCAAACGCAGCTCTGTCACATTCTGGAAACGCCCCGCTCTGGTTTCCCCGTGGGCTGCAGGCCCAATCAGAGCAGAGAATCAAACACGTGATAACCTCAGAGCCTTTGTGCAGGCGGAGGTGTTCCGATGTGGGTGTCTCACCTGTCCTGGTATCAGGTGGGGGCGCCAGCAGCTCTCTCAGGTGAGAGTCTTTGAGGTCCTCAACTCTGCTGAGGTCCAGCAGCTTCAGGCAGGGGCACACGGCCTGACACAGAGCGGAGACCGCCGCCCACGGGCAGCCCGACACATTCAGCTCCAGCAGACCTGAGCGGGACAGAAGACACAGGTGAGACTCGCAGGTGAGAGGTGGAGCCACTCGCTGCCTCACAGGAAGGAGGGAAACGGCTCCAGTGGGAGGTTTCAAGAGTATCATGTGACCTGGTTTGGCCAATAAGCCTTACACCATCAGGTGAAAAAATGAAAACCACGGCAACTTATAGCAGGGTGTGGGCAGGCGAGCTACACCTGTGCGAGGCCTTGAAAACAAGCCTTCAGATTCGGCTCCATCTGCCGCCCCACAGCGTGAGCACATGAATACGAAGTTGATTCGGTCAGACGGGGATCCACAGCAGTTATCAGAATCAAAGCGTTTTTATAATTCAAGTTCCCCTCGCGCTTCAGTCTTCGTGTTGCGAGTGGGGGTAATGTGTGTGTGTGTGTGTGCAGCGGGTGGAGGTGGCGGCACCGTCACCTTGCAGGCGGTTGATGAGCCACATCAGTTGTTTCTTGGAGATGTTGGTGTAGCCCAGGTTGAGGGAGACGGGCTGCCGGCGGATGATGCCGCTCAGCATGGGGGGGGTGATGGAGCGCTGCCGGCTCAGGTCGATCTGAGTCCACAGCCTCTTATCGCAGCACCTGGGGGAGGGAGAGACCACAGCTTTAGTCCGCAGGGCTGACGACCGTGGGGGTTACACTGAGGTCAGCAAACTCCTTTAGTCCCCGCACCGCAGCCTTCCACGCCACTAGAGATACGGCGGTATATGTCGACCCAACGTGTAGTTACCCGCGAGGCTCACGTCAGGTTAGGTGGAAGGTTGCAGCGTGGGATTCAAACGGGGCTCCGTTTATGGCGTAAGCTACGATGCAGAAGCACAGGTCACGTGTACAGCGAGACGCATCGACTTGGAAATCCAAACCAGACAGGATGAACTCGGACCTACCGCTGTTCTCCAGCTCTGATCGAAGCGAGTCCACTTTTGTCTCGTAAAAGTGCAACTGTAGCCCCCCTACTGGAGTACTAGGGCTGGGTATCGTCACCGATTTCTAGAATCGATTCGATTCAATTCGATTTAAATCTGGGAAATTTTGCCTCAGACAGTCAGAAATATAATTCAGATCAGTACATTTACATATTTTTGTATCTGTGAGCGTCACAGCAGCTGAAGATAAAACAGAAAAACATGAAGCAGATTTTCCTGTTCTGGGATTTTATAAAAATATTCTGCAGTCGATCAAAAACGAAGTGAATCCATGACGATGTTTATGTGAAGCGTAGTTTGGATCAATGTTGTTTGGAGAGAGATCAAACCTTCAGCTTCAGAATCAGCACAAAAAGGGCGTGAACACAAAGCTCGACCCGCCGACAGAGTCAGCGAGCTGTCGGCTTTCAGCCCCGACCGTGTCCGTGCCGTCGCTGAGAAAGTCACAGCTCGCTGATCCTGATGCGTCGGCGGGTCGAGCTTTGTGTTCACGTCTCTGTGCAGAAGCCTGTTCCTGCTCTCAGTTACTGTTTTCATCTTTGGTGGTTGTTGAAGTTTTGTGAGGTTTAACCTGAGATTCTGGCGTTTCGGGCAAAATAAATTTATATTTAAAAATCGATTCAGGATTTTAATGAATCGATATCACGTTATCCAGAATCATTTTAATCGATGAATCGATGATTAAAACCCTCCCTACCACCTAATGTGTGTGGCTGTCGTCATAGCAACACGGCCGAGGGTCCCATGACATAGTGAGTATGCGACACGAATGCTGCAACAAAGGCGGAGGTCGAGGCGCCGACATACCTCCTGCTGGGTCGGCTAACACGCTGTCGTCTTGACGGTTTGCCCGACTCGTCGGACGCTTCTTATTCTTACAGCGTTTATTTTATTGTTATTAGTTTTTTAACCCTTTGAGGACCTGCAGAAGCCTCATAATTATTAAAACCAGCCAATAACAAAGTTTTAAACCCAATCAGCAGAAGGGGCGTGCTCGGCTCTTCAGCCAAAGCTACAGCGACTCTGATAGGCCATCGTACGAGACCCCGCCCCCTCGCACCCGTGACCTCACAGCGACTGACCAGCGGCTCCAGGTGCGGCAGACCCTCATGCAGACGCAGAGCTCTCTGTGACTCAGGAAGGTGAAGACTCGCAGCCACACGTCCCGTGTCATGATGTGGGCGGTGCCAGAGTCCAGCGGCAGGCAGCTGGGCTCGGGGCACGCCGGCGGGGGACGCACCAGGTGCCTCTCCATCTGCACGGGGCGGGGAGGCGAGGGTACGGCCGGCGGGCTGCGCTTCATCATCTGAGAGCGAGGGCCGAGGCGGGACGGCTGCGAGCAAGGCGACGCCGCCATGGCTGACATCATGAGTCCGCTGGCCCCGCCCCCCCCGCCGTTGGAGGTGGGGATTGAGGAGGAGGAGGAGGTGCTGTTTCTAGACGTCTGGTTCTTGTTGTTTCGGATCTTGTTGCCACGGTTGCCGCTACCTTTGGTCCCACCCGCTCCGCCCCCGCCGTGTCTGTGATTGGTCAGAGCTCCGCTCGCGTTCTCCTTCTCCCCGCCCCCTCCTCCCCCCGTGCCTCCACGTGTCCGGCCGTTGCGCGCCTCCTGCCCGTTGCTGCGCTGCTTCCCGGTGAAGCTGTCATGCTGCGAGGACGGAGCCATCTGACTGGAGGACAACGGTGAGGGCGGGGGCAGGGAGGCGGAGTTTTTCCTGGTCCTGTCCAAAGTGGGCGTGTCGTCATCCTCTACATCCATCAGCCCACCTTTGCGTCCCCTCTGGGACAGCCCCGCCTCCCCTCTCCGACGGGACTTGTCTCCCCCGGCCTGCTCGTCCTCCCGCTCGTCCTCCTCGCCCCTCCCTCCCTCCCCCTCCGACTCCTCGCTGGCACTGAAGCCGAGCTCGGCCAGACGCCGCTCCCTCTCCCTTCTCTCCCGCTCCGCACGACTGCCGCTGCTGTTGCTGTAGACGACGGGAGGGGGTGGGGCTGGCGAGGACGATGACGGGGAAGACACTCTCCCCTGCTCCGCCCTCAGGGAGTCGTCGGAGTCAGACTCCGAGTCAGACTCTGAGCTGGAGGACGAGGACGAGGACGAGGAGGGCCGGCGCTCCAGCATGCACATCCTCTTGAATCGTTCCAGTTTCTCTCTGTGATGGGAACGCTGGTCGGCGCTCGACGTCCCGCCCACACCACCGCCTCCTCCGGGCTGCGAGGAAGATGACGTGGAGGAACCCTGCACCCCTGAGGCTCCGCCCCCAGAGGAGGAGGGGCCATTGGACTCCGCCGCCTCCTGTTTGGGTTTCTGACGAGAGAAAAGACGACATGTCAGAGAAAGCGGGCGGTAACCGAGCTCGAGGACATCACGTGGGTTAGCGGTGGACGTCTTACCTTTTTCAGGCGTTTTTCGTGGCCTCCTTTCATCTGAGGAACAAACAGGAAGCAGATCGATAACATCATTAGTGTCATTAACAGCGGTTTGGAGAGGGAGCTGTGAACTGGCTCCTCCTCCAGTCTTAAATCTGAGCACATTAAACACCGATCAATAATCTATAATCAACTCTGTGACTCGTTCAATCTGACTTTAAGGTCACCTTCTTCTTGGGCCCGCTGTCCGCAGGCAGCTCCTTCTCCTTTTTCCTCTTGTGCCCGCCCTCCTCTGAGGTGGGTGGGGCTTTCTTTTTAGGAGGCGGGTCATCGGTGAGCTTCCACCGGCCCACCTCACCATTATCCAGCCTGCGTTTGCCCGAGCCGTCCGCCTGGTCCTGCACACAAACAGAAGCAGGGTTCAGTCTATCCGAGCGCACCACTGCCCCGAACCGGTCCCCTGTACTGGTCCCACTCTCACCTTACTGGTTTTGCCCTCCTTGTGGCACTTCGGACACTCCCAGCAGTTCGGGATCTCGTCGTTGATGATTCCTTCAGCTTTGCCCATCTGAGGACAAAAGGCAGCACACATCAGCACATCTGGAAACATCAGGAAGAGCAGCGAGTGACTGCAGAGGAGGAGATGCTAGCAGCTCGACACGACTGCGGGTCATGTGATGGAGCCGCTGCGAGGAAATATTCTCAGTTTGAAGTTACAGCAACTAATTTTTCACCACGTCAGCCGACTCAGAGAGCTGAGGTCTGTTTTCCTTCTCCCAATTCCAGCGTAACCAGAGCTACGGTGGCTGCTGCTGGACAAACTTGGTCGGCCAAATACAAATTCAGACCGTACCCCGTGTGGACCAGATCCGCCCGGAGCGTTTCCCTGTCTGTGGCCGTCAGACACCGTCATGTGACATTTAAGATGTCGGTGGCTCTGACAGATTATTGATCATTCATTTAATGAGTTTTTGGAATTACACTGTTATAGGCACATTTATGAGCGCCACGTGTTACTCACGTCCTGGTCGAGCCAAGGAACGTTAGCTTGCTATTTGAATGTATTTAACCTGATCATGTGACCAGTGTGCAGCTGCTGAAAACTTACAAGGTTACACAGATTAAACTTTGCTGAGTCACTGCTGCTTTCAGTGGACTCGCTCTGAGTCAGGAAGTGTGTGACAGCAGCTCCCTGAAACCAAGGAGGAGCACCTCTGTTTGGTTTTTAGTGTGGATTAATGCTGCCGCGCACACAGATGAAAGGCCATCAATCTCAGGCCCGCACAGCAGCCACAGAGGGCGAGCAGAGTGAAACCAAAAGATAAAATGAGGAGCGATCGTTTCCAGGTTTTTGTTTTCAGGACAGTAAGAAGCCAGAATGAAGCCCCGTGTCTGCACTCCAGCAGCATGCTGCGTGTTTGCACGCTGATGATGTGCAGCCTGAGTGCCAAACATCTGGATCCGAGTCCGTCTCTGTGTTGAGCACAGATCTCCGTCCTCGTTCACAGCTCTGAGAGCTCTGCTGCATCGACCCACTTTTTCCTCAGCATCATTAAACTTTCATTCACAGGAAACAAACCGGCATTTCAAAATAAAAGCCCTTTCCAGGCAAACTGACCTTGAGGCAGCTGGGGTGGATGATCTCGTTGCAGATGGTGCACTCCATCAGCGAGAGGCTGAACTTCTCGTCCTCTGAGTCCACCGTGTCCTCCTTCCCCGCCTCTCCACACGCAAAGCACACGGCTGTGTGAGGCAACACCGGCTACAGACAGGTGAGACAGACAGGTGAGACAGACAGGTGAGACAGACAGGTGAGACGTGTACAGGGGGGTAAAAACGGAAACGTGCTGACAGTTAAAGACGTGGATGCAGATGTTGTGGGAGGAGAGTACCTGAATGAACCACACAAAGCTGAAACCTTTAGAGCGCTAATGTCTACTCCTGCTTCCTAATCAAACAGCAGGACTGAACATCTCTCAGAGAAACATCTGGATCTCAGAGCAGGTCGATCAGGCCCACAGGTGAGGGGCGGACTCCTTCCTGTGACTTTAGGACCCTCCCGACCTGCTCAGGGCTCAGTCGGGATCTGATCGATCGATCAAGACTTCTTCTCCTGCACATCCTGCAGGTGGGCCGTTCCCCTCGGCGTTCACCTGGCTGCTCTGGCATCCAACACTGTGCGGTTATTGATCTGAGCGCAGAATCGTGGAGCTCTGCTGTGTTTGGGTCTGTAACCTGTGCTGTTGTCATCCAAACAGAAGCCGAGTGTGTTTCTACAATCTCGCCTCGTTAGTCGAGCAGTGACGCTTGGCTGCATTTTGCGTTTTTAAAAACATGATCATGCACCCATCAACCTTTTAAAAGTCGAGCAGGTCACCAAAAGGTCAACAGCACAGACGCATGATCCGGTTTTATTTTCGTGTTTCATGTACTCAGAAACACCAGATTCACACATCGAACCCACTGAGGGTGGTCGACCCCCCAACACCCGCGCAGACCCAAACCTGCGGTCTGAGGCCTCAAACGGCTCGCAATGACTTAAAGAGGCGATGAGCTGCAGGTCGCCAGGTCACTGCTCGACCTCAGTGAGGCAGCAGCACTCAGAACACCTGCAGCTGGTGCTCCTCATCCTCTCAGCAGACACCAGGGGGCGTCTCTGCTCCTGCTGAGGGAGCAAAGCAAGGAGCATCATCCTAACCTGCACCACCCTCCTCCTCCACACAAAGCTCCAACAACAGATAAATAAATCTCCATCATGTGAGCCGTAGACCGTCTCACTGTGTGTGTGTTTTAAGCAGCTCTGTGAAATGGCAATGGATCAAAGCCAACTCGCTCTCGCTCACAGTGCCAGCAACCATCACTGGTTGCCACGGAAACCCAGCATCGTCGCCCGCTGGGCTCTTGGTTGATGCCATTTGAAGAATCGACACACAGAAAGAAGAATACAGCACATCTTCAGCACGCACACACCTGTGCATGGGTCGCGTTCCTGCCGTCAGGGACAGCAGCAGGTGTAATGGAGGACCGTGTTGACATGGAAACCTGTTTCACTCAGACTGCAGATCTGAGCATAAATAAGTGCAGTGTGATTTTTGAGCTGAATGTTTGTGGATGATGGAGCGCTGCATGTACGCTGCAGCTAACACGCCTCCGTGATCTGCTCAGTCACATGCTTCTGACACTTTGTCCTGAAAGCAAACCGCTGAGCTGGGTTTGACTCCAGCTGAAGGCTTCAGAGGTCAAAGGGCATAATATTCATCAATCATTGCTTCTTATCAGTTGAAGCCACAGAGATACCTGAGTGTACAGAGCCTGAGGTCCGACCGCGGAGGCGTACCTGCAGACGAACTGAACCTGATCTGACAGTCTGTGGGAGGGGCTTTCTCGCTGGCCGGTGTGCCAGCAGTGGCGAGGACCGCTGAGCGAGCCCTGCGAGATTTGACGTGTCTCCTGCTGGTTTGCGTAGGTCACGCGTTACTGACATGTTTGGGCTGGATGATCCAAAGCTAAAAGCACAGGTCACCCTTCAGTCTGCGAGCCACACACATTCCTGCTTTCTCGGCAGGTTTTTGCTGGACGGCACGCAGCAAACATCAGCCAACGGCGACCGTGTGACAGAAGCATGTCCACTTCGCTGTGAATATTACACAAACACTGTCAGGGTTAAACAAGAGCTCTGTGTAAGAGCTTTCCGAGGGATGTAGGTCAGACAAAGAAGACTGATTCTGAACCGAATCATGCAAAGCTGCTGTGTAGAGTCTAACAATGAGGATCTGTAATGTATTTTTAACCTCAGTTCATTTTAAGGCCAGTGTGGTTCATGTTCAGGTTACAGTCTCAGCGTCTGCTGTCGTGTCGTGTGTGCGTCTCACCGCCGTGCACTGTCTCAGGAGGCAGGACTGCTTCATGCGGCCGGGTCCGCCAAACTTCTTCATGTCCTTGCAGAAGTGACACTCGCCGCACTCCGTCCTCATGCAGGCCTGGCAGCGCCGGCACCGCGTCCGCCTGCGCCTCGCCCCACCGCCGGCCCCCCCGCCCAGCGCCTTACTGCCCGACATCACCGAACAAGTCAGCTGGAACCAGAGAGAGCGAGAGGACAGAGATATGAGCATGTGGGACAGCAGCAGACGATCCCTGTGGAGGTAAAGACGTTTACAGCATGTAGATAAACCCCTCACAACACCTGTTTCAGTCGTATTAAGGCTGAAAGTTTGCATTATTAGGGGCGTGGTCTCTTTGACTGACAGGCTGTCTGCTAGCTTCACCTGAACTGGACCTCTGAACTATGTTTGTGCTGTCCGAGCCTTTTAATGACATCATCACACCAATAATGTGCTGATCAAACATCTGGACTCATCACGACGCTTTTTTAAATCCAACAAACACTTAGTTTTATTCCTGAAACGTTACAGGTGGACTGAAGTCGTCGTACGTGTTGTTGAAGACGTTTAAACGGCTGGAGCAGAATGTGCGTCTCACAAAATGAAAATTCAATCAGCAGAAACTCGTCTGAGGTTCAACAAAAGGAAAAACATTTTTCATATCATAAGGACCCAGAAAGTCATGTAATTAACTGGTGATTTGAATACGACTGGTTTAAAACACCCTCTGAGTTTTCAGTATTTGAATGTTTATTAGTTTTTGGATGTTTCTGCCTGTGTTCTGTCAGGATGACCTCACACTGCAGGTCCGGGCTCTGACGAGGCCCATCCAGGTGTGCTCTCCCTGGACTGGCAGCGTCTCACGCTGGAAATGAGCTCAACCCATGACAGAACTTCCACCGTGCTTCACAGGAAACGGTCAGGTACGAGGACTGGAGTGAAAAAGCAGTCAGTGTCCACAGAACAACTTCAGAAACTGGGCGACTAATGCTCAAGAGCGCTTTAGAAGGAACAACAAGGTCTGGCTGCCCGGAAGCAGATTAATGAGGGGTGACTCAAGACTTTCGCACAGCACGGGGTAAAGCTCACACTCAGTGTTGAATCTGCGGCGCAGCCTGCGCAGCCGCCCACCACAGCCACCATTTATGCATGTGCCTGCTCCGCCCGCACCGCCCTGCAGTTTCACCACCCAAACACGAGTTGGCCCTCCAGCTGACTCGAAACATGGCAGCAGAAGCAGCCAGATGGGAAGTGGCAGACCTCAACGGCCAATCACAGTCGCTCTGTAAGAAGGCGCCCGTCAGGTTACGGAGCCAATTCAACGCAGTTTAAACCTGAAGAACACGCCTCCCTCTCCTCCTGACTGATACTGACTACTGATCAGGTTCAGCTGATCGATAACCAGAAGGAGCCGTTGGCTGTTGTTGGGTTTTTTCCTTTTCTCACGTGGCACAAAAAACATTTTGTAAGAATAAAACCAAAACACCAACATGCAGCTGACATGCTGTTCGCAGCAGCCTCGCGGCGCTGCTCGATTAACTAATCATCACTTATGTGGTCGATGTTAACAACGGTTCACTGTGTGGACAGACGCGATTGATCTCTGTACCTTTTATTTTTAAAACAACTTTTCAGCTTTACACTTTGTTAAAGTGACATTAATTTGATATTTTATTGTATAAACCCATTCATACAAAAAGTGGCTGCAGAGCATTAAAACACACATTTGCTCTAACTGATAATTACTTTCAAAAAGCTTCCTCTGTGTAAACGATGATCAGTTCAGGGTCTGCTGCACGCACTTGTGTCAGCAGTGCCGAGGCCACTTCCTGTGGACTGGAGTGTGTGTTAAGCTGTAAACATCTGGAAGTCTCAGGCTATGTTCTCTTCATCCTCGACTTCAAACTGTTCAGTTTGTTGGTAAAAACTATAAAACTTTCTAGAGTCAGAGTTCAAAGTTCACTGCGGCGAGACCAAGAACACGCTCCTCACAACAACTCTAATCAGACACTAGAGTCCCCCTCAAAGCTGATGGTGAGCGGCCTCGGTATGAGCAGTGAAAGGACTCGACAAAACCGGTTTTATATAAATCTGCTGCACCTGCTTTCCCATCAGGCAAAGGCGAGTGCACAGCAGCTCACCTGCAGACACTTTATTTTGTTCCAGTGAGACAAGAACTTCCTGGAGTTTGAGGGGGAGAGTGTAAAGCCGTATCAGTGCATCTTTGCAGGTTTACAGTTGCATAAATCCAACAGGGACACAGTGTTATTCCAAAAAAGATGCAAAGTCAAAGAACCAAAAACAGCAAGCAGTCCTCTGCAGAGCAGCCACATGCTTAAAGATTCTACATTATTATTTAAACCTGTTAGGTGGACCTCGACATACTGAAATCACTAACAGACCGGATCTGCTTCATTATCTGGTCCAAATCCAGGTGTTTTCAAATCCAGGTGTTTTGGTTGTACGGGCTGCTGAGCATGCTCTGAAGCTTCACTCTGTTTCTTTCACGTTACTTATAATATTTATTGTATTTTCTGGGTATTCTTGCGGCTGCTGTAGTCTCACAGTGCCTGTCAGTAATCAAGGGAATAATATTCCTGACATTAAAGAATGAAAACGGAGAGGGTGAAGCAATCCTGCTTCCTGTGTGAAGCTAACATCCCAGGATCGTTTTCACCAGCTTCCTCCTTCCAGGCCAGCACGAGCCCACAGAAACACCTGTATGAGAACATCACCTGAAACGCGATTTTCTCATTAAACATGTGACGGAAACAGAGGCTGGCTGTAGCTAACAGCAGCTAACAGCAATAATAATGAAGATGCGCATCTGGCACCGTTTGGAGACTAACCGCTAACAGCTAGCAGCTATCCCGTCACAGTCACCTACAGCCAGCCTGGGCATACCTGCCCGGACAACACACCTGTACACACCGTCTGCCCTGTTAATTACCTAATATCACATGTAGGAGGGCAGCCCCCCTTCCCTTCCCCAGCCTCTCCTAAAACATTAACGTTAGGCGTGCTAACAGGCTAGCACGCTAGCAGCCCGTCCGCCCCCTGCAGCAGCTTCCTCTTTCACGCTGTCCCCGCTCCGCAGCTAGCTGCCGGGCAGGTGTAGGTGAACAAACCCGACCCTCACGAACCCTTCCCCGCTCACCTCTCTGAATCAGCTCGCATGCTCCTGGGTCGCTCATTAGAATCGGTATCCGCCAACAATCAGCCCACGTTAGCCCGTGCTGAGCGCAGCTAGCCGTCCGCTTCCTTGTTTCTTCGCCCGCCGCTGCTTCATGCGCATGCCATCCCGCTGGCTGCCGCTGGCTCCGGTTCTCCAGGCTGGCCTGCCTGAAGGACCGCGGTGGTCTAACTGTGTCGGTAGAGAACGGATGGATATCGGTGAGGCGGAGGGCGCAGTCGTGCCCATTCACTCCCCTCTCTGTCCGCCTCTCTCTCTGCACTCGATCCGCCTCGCTCTCCCCCCGCAGCGCGTTCCGCGTGCTCCGCGGCTCTTCCTCCCGAGGGGCTCCAAAATACACACAACGGCCCGTTCTCGCCGCAGCGCGGCGCTTTCAACGCGTTCCCGGTGATACTCCTCCGCACGAACTAGGCCCGTTCGCCGTCGTAGGCTGGAAAAGCAGCGCCGCGCGCGGCTATTGTTCTGCGACTCTATTGTGTGGCGCGAGGCTGCGGTGCTGCGCGTGATTCGGTTCAGTGTCGCGAATCGGCCGGTGGCTCGCGGCACGTTTAACCCCGCATTGATGACATCATGCAGGTGACCGCAGAGCTCGCGCTGCTTCAGCCTCGGACAGCGACGGAAAATAAAATAAATAAATAAATAAATAAACCGCTAAATAAAATATAGGCACAAACGATATGCACGCTCCTCCTCTCCGTGTCACGTCACAGTGCGGAGGGCATTGTGGGACTTGTAGTTGTCCCGCTTCTCCACAAAAAAGCGTTGAGCTAAAATGTTTTTTAGCCCACACAAGACATTTGAAATATAATAGAATATAGAGATCAGTAGAATCCGGATAAAAATGAAATTCAAGGTAAGAAAAAAAAAGATTTAAAAAATGCAGCAAACACATGCAAATACATGTTGGTGCAATAAAAATGAAATCAATCAACGACTAAAACATGCTGGTGAATAACTTTACAGCTCATAAAAACCGAGATTTTTATTTTTATAAAGAAACACAGCAGTGCTGACTCCTGAGTTCACCGCAGGGTTTATTCACAATATATCTTATAAATATTTTATTCCATAAAACACGTTTTTTGTTTCGTTCCAGCTTTACAAAGACAAGAACTAACAGACTTAAAAACTCCTTTGTCCCACACGCCATCAGACTGTTTAACTCCTCTCTGGAGGGGAGAGGGAGGGGAAACAGGAGGACAAAGGAGGGGGGAACAACTAAGCTGTAGTGCCTCTGCACCTCACTGCACAATACCTTTTGTGCAATACTTTTGTAAATAGTCAACGGTGCAATAGACTCAATACTTGAAATGTGCAATTCACTTGTATTTTTATTTTTATTCCTATTTATTCTATTTATCCCCTTCGTATATTTTATTTATATTGTCTCTGTATTTATATATATGTGTGTGTGTGTATATATATATATATATATATATATATATATATATATATATACATACGTATATATATATATATATATATACATACGTATATATATATATATATATATATATATATATATATATATATATATATACGTATATATATATATATAAAAAAAAAAAAACACCCAGCACGCCCCTGCGGGCGGTTTATCCTTCAAGCTCGGGTCCTCTACCAGAGGCCTGGGAGCTTGAGGGTCCTGCGCAGTATCTTAGCTGTTCCCAGGACTGCGCTCTTCTGGACAGAGATCTCCGATGTTGTTCCCGGGATCTGCTGGAGCCACTCGCCTAGCTTGGGAGTCACCGCACCTAGTGCTCCGATTACCACGGGGACCACCGTTACCTTCACCCTCCACATCCTCTCGAGCTCTTCTCTGAGCCCTTGGTATTTCTCCAGCTTCTCGTGTTCCTTCTTCCTGATATTGCTGTCATTCGGAACCGCTACATCGATCACTACGGCCGCCTTCTTCTGTTTGTCTACCACCACTATGTCCGGTTGGTTAGCCACCACCATTTTGTCCGTCTGTATCTGGAAGTCCCACAGGATCTTAGCTCGGTCATTCTCCACCACCCTTGGGGGCATCTCCCATTTTGACCTCGGGACTTCCAGGTTGTACTCAGCACAGATGTTCCTGTACACTATGCCGGCTACTTGGTTATGGCGTTCCATGTATGCCTTGCCTGCTAGCATCTTGCACCCTGCTGTTATGTGCTGGATTGTCTCTGGGGCATCTTTACACAGCCTGCACCTGGGGTCTTGCCTGGTGTGATAGACCCCAGCCTCTATGGATCTTGTGCTCAGAGCTTGTTCTTGTGCTGCCATGATTAGTGCCTCTGTGCTGTCTTTCAGTCCAGCTTTGTCCAGCCACTGGTAGGATTTCTGGATATCAGCCACCTCCTCTATCTGCCGGTGGTACATACCGTGCAGGGGCCTGTCCTTCCATGATGGTTCCTCGTCTCCATCCTCTTTCTTGGGTTTCTGCTGCCTGAGGTATTCACTGAGCACTCGGTCAGTTGGGGCCATCTTCCCAATGTATTCTTGGATGTTCCTTGTCTCATCCTGGACTGTGGTGCTGACACTCACCAGTCCCCGGCCCCCTTCCTTCCGCTTAGCGTACAGCCTCAGGGTGCTGGACTTGGGGTGAAACCCTCCATGCATGGTAAGGAGCTTTCTCTACGTATATATATATATATACGTATATATATATATATATATATATATATATATATATATATATATATATATATATATATATATAATATTCTGTAACTCTGTAACTTCTGTCGGTGCTGTGCTTTTTTGGAAATCGAATTTCCCAGAGGAACCCACCCGAGGGATTAATAAAGTTCTATCTAATCTAATCTAATCTACATTGATTTGATTTACTGTGTCATTTCTCCCAGTGCATGTTTTCTGTTTTTATTATTTACTGATGTAATTTTACATTTGACTTTGGTCGCTGTCTGCTGTATGAACAAAGTCATGTGATGTGTGGAGTACTGTTCTCCTCTGTAAACGTGAGTGACTTTCCTCTGTGGGTTCAGACACTTGGGTATAAGCATTTCCTCAGAGGGCACAGTGGCTCTGCTGAAAGTGGATCTTTGATCTGAGCTCCAGCTCAAACCTGAAGGTTCACGTCTGTGACGACGAGCTCTGCTGACGGTGTTCTGACTGAGTGACGGCCAGCTGGACGTTTCCTGCCATAAAAATAGGATTTATGCTGATGTTTGCTGAAGCTGACCAGACTGCGTTTATTTGGTCTCGAGTTTGTAGAAGTCTGGGATGGATAATAGTAAAGCATAACTCACGGATGCTGAGACTCCTCGCTGTGATAACTGCAGACTACACTGAATCAGTACACTGCTGTTTTTTTATTTGCAGTGTTTTTAGTCTACCTGCGCTTTCTTGGTCACATCCACCTGGATCCAAACTGTCAGCAAAAACCAGTCTTCACAGCAGAAGGTTAAAGGTCAATGTTTTAAATTCCACCTTCAGCGCCCTGTGCTGCCATATAGACCCCACCTGTACTTACAGGCAGACAGTTATGGGACTCTGATTTAATACGAGAAGACTGCACGAAAAACAAGTTTTATTTTTGTAAAGCTGAATTCCTGTCTGCCTTGAACAGCTTCAGCTTTGGGTCATGACCCCTACAGCTTCTGAAGGAAAAGGGTAACTGCATGGAGCACCTGTCCTGAGACAGGAAGCCTACACTCCACATCTGCATCGGGCTGAACTGGAACACCAGCACGGAGGCCGGAGGTGCTGAGCACACTCTCCTCCCTCACTGAAGAGACAGCTGTTCATCACAAACACCTTCAAACTCACGTTCAGGTGCTTTTCATCACTTTTCTTGAACCCAGAGTTTTTAAAGCTGGGTTTACCTGCCTGTGGCCCCCTCACTCTTTCCAGCAGCCCCCAGACCATCTCGCGATTGTTTTCTTCTGGCACCAGTGGACTTTCACGTGTTTCAGACCAACACACACGCGCGCGCGCTCAACCCCCCTCCTCTCCTCCCCTCCCCTCCCCTCTCTCCCGCTAGCCAGCTCGCTGCTAGCTCCGCTGCTAGCTCCTCCTGCCTCCGTGATCAGACGCACCGGCTCCATTCACATCACGGTGCTGTTGGGAAACCACCCCGCTCTCAGACCCTCTCAGACCCGCTGACGGCTCACAGAAGGGACGCCTCGTGTGTCAAATAACTGAAGATGATTAAGCTCTTTTCCCTGAAGCAGCAGAAGAAAGACGAGGAATCTGCTGGAGGAAACAGAACCGGAGCCGGGGGCAAGAAAGCCAGCGCGGCCCAGCTCCGAATACAGAAAGGTAGGCTCTGTTAGCCGAGAGTTACCCACCGGCCGACACCGAACCCACGGGACCCAGGGCTCTCAAACCCAGACCCGGTGTTGCTGTAGCTCACTCGGGCTAACGGCTGGCCGACTAACTGCGGCTGAAGCTGGTGTTAGCTAGGGCTGCTAGCCCGGCTGTGCTACATGAAAACAAAACGCAGGCTAAAGGTGTTAGCACGCAGTTAGCAGCAGCTAGCAGCTAACAACACTAACCCGGAACACAGCTGCTAACAGCTAACGCCGGATAGCCGTAAACACTGACGGCTAACGGCAGCTAGCCTCTAACTGCTGTGTCAGTTCCGCGGGGTCCACTTCTACCTAACACCAGGTGAGTTAGGGACACAGGGACTCAGTGGAACACCTGAGCACAGCGCCCACCTTCCTGACCCTCTATCCTCCTCAGGTGCAGGTCGACCCGAGGGGCTGCAGGGCGACAGGTGAACGCAGATCAGAGCCCGGCTTAGACTGCAGGGTTAGAACCAGGCTGAACCTGTGTGGTGGATCACAGTAGACTCTGAGGGTCCTGCCTGCCTGTCAGACGCCTTGTGAGTCACCTGGTGTGGGTGACCAATAGGAGAACAGCCTCAGGTCCCTATTCTCAGAGTCCAGCTCACCTGTCCGAATTATCAGCTCTATCTGTCTACTTTGCAGCATCTGACCTGGACAGGTCTGAAACCCTTCTCAACTTCTAAGTGATCTGCTGGAATGGGCTCTGTGGTTTCCATGGATCTGATTGGCTGGTTGTCGGTGGTTTCATACCTTTTGGTCTCTTATCTGGAGCATAACCCGAGCAGGAGTGACACAGGCCAAAAGGCTGGGCGGTGATGCCCCAGCAAGTGTCCAAGAAAAAGCACATGTTCCTGACACCAACCACCTACTTCTTCTTGCCTCCACCCACCTGATGAATGACAATTTGAATCTCAGCGATTCATGGGGTTGCAGAGGTTTGGGGTCCTCAGGGGATCTGTAGGCCCGTGGGTCTGGGTTCCAACCTGTGTTTAGCAGACCTAAGTGACCACCTGGGCCCGCTCTGACCCACCACACGGGATCAAAGCAATTCTGAAGATGGTCCAGATGTTTTGGTGCCTTAAACAACAAGAAGGTATCCAGTGGTTTCAGAGTCACCCCCTAAACCTGCGACAAGATCAGGGTTTTTTACATTTGGAAGTTGTTCTTCCACATTTTCGCAAAAACGTTTTGACACATAAAAGTTGATTAGATTTGTTTCATAATGGTCCTTTTATTTCTTTACCTCGTGGGTCTAGGCCGTCATTTCTCATTGATGCTCATCTAAGTTGATTAAGGAGGTTTGTGTTCTTCTCTGGAGGTTATTGAGATTTTGGAGATGATGACATAACATTTTTGAAGTCCTAAAGAACACAATATGTGGAGATTTTTAAGAATATTTAAAGAGGTCCAGAGGTTTTAGAAGTCCTTAAATACCAAGGTGAGATTGAGAAATGCTGAAGGTGGTCTTGGAGAAGGTTCCAGTTCTAGCTGAAAGTGTTCCAGATGTTGTTCTGGATTTTTAAGTCTTTTGGGACAGTTCAGAGACCTTCGTGTCAGCACTGCTTTTCACAGGTCCTAGCATACAGACAAGGTATTTAGAGCTCCAGATGTTTTCATGAGCCTCTGAAAGGTGAAAGAAGAAGAGATGAAGGACGTCTTTGATTCCCGAGGACGAATCAGAATCAGTAACACCTGCCTGTGTTTGTTTTTCAGACATCAATGAGTTGAACTTACCAAAGACGTGTGAGATCAACTTCCCCGATGATGACGACCTCCTCAACTTCAGACTCATCATTTCACCGGACGAGGTGCGTGTGTGCGTTTCATTCAGAGACGTGATTGCATAAAAACTTTATTCCTCTCTGACTTTGAGGACAAACACCTGTGAGAGCTGCAGGTGTGCGTCAGTAACACGAGCAGTGCTGTCTGTAAAAGCAGTGAAACACCTCCACCTGTGAGCGCAGGACCAGTTTCAGACACTGCTGCACCAGAGCCGATTGTTCCCACTCATGTGGCACACAGGTGTATGAAACCTCAGGATGTACAGAGTGAGGATGAGGGGCTGAATCGGGAGATGAAGATGATGCTGAGCTAACGAGTCTGCCTCTGTTTGTCTTTTTGTCTCTCAGGGTTTTTACAAAGGAGGAAAGTTTGTCTTCAGCTTTAAGGTGAGAAACAGCCGTCTCTCTCTCTGCTCCACCCTCGGCTCTTCATGCTGAAATAATCCTGAAACAGTCTGACCCTCAGCAGCCTCCACTGGTCTAACAACAGGTCTCACCTGTGTAAAGTCCGGCCCACAGCGCCCTGAGAACATCAATAAGAGGCTCACTAATGTAGCTCCATTATTTAATTATCACTTTATTTATGAATTTGGCTTGCAGCGATGATAAAATCACTTTTTTCTTCCGTTTTCTCCACGAGGCTCTCATTTTCTCTGGTGTTATAAATCAGGTGCTGCCTTTCACGCAGTGTTTAGATGTCCTCATGGTTGAGCTGTAAGAAGTCCTGAGGTTTCTGCAGGTGAGCCCGTAAAGGACTAGCAGGTGGATTCATCATAATCGCTGACAGACTTGTGTGACGTTCCACGGTCCTACAGGTCTCCTGAGTCCACCTGGTCTTCCTGCTGGCCCGCCTGCAGACTTCCTGCGGTGGCTGCTGCAGGCCGGTAGGAACGCCGGTGGGGGTCAGGAGAGGAGGCTCGTCGCTGATGATTTACAGGAAGGCAAAGAGACGTTTTGATAAGTGCGTGGCTCATTTTAATGCGTTTAAATGATAGTTTTTATATTTCAGGATCGGGGTGGACCGTCACCATTGGCGACTGGTAGCTGTGGTCAGTCGTCATGGGCCTGGATGTTCTTGTTCCAGGCTGAAGTGACTGTACAGCAAACTCTAAAAAAACAGGTTTGAATTAGTGTTGGCGTTTCCCTGCTCCACACGGGGCCAATAAATGAACACACCACCACTAACCTTTGGCCACACAGCTCAGTCTTTGTCTCTGACCATCAGACTCTTCTCCTGGAGGCATTTGGTTCATCCATGTGGGCAGGTACACGTTTTTAAAGGTTTTGATTTTGGAGCAGGTGCTTCTTTCTTGGTTGGGGCCCTCTCGGTCCGTGGCGATGTGAAACTGGCTTCGCTGTGGGTCATGGCAGGCTTGAGTCTCGGTGGTTCCTGAACATCCCAACCAATGTGGTGTCATCTGAAGGGGGGCAGTTTGGGCCTTCTTCCAGGCCAAAGTGGTGACACATCTGAATAACCTGACCGTGTCAAAATAAAACTCGCTTAATAAAAGATGTCTGTGTATCTGGGCCTGTGTGGATCAGAGAAAAGCAAATGCAAACTTGTTCTTTAGAGTCATTGAAGGAGTTTGCTGTACATCATTCAGCTCAGGGAAGTCCGAGGAGCTCGGGAAGAAAGCCAGCAGACGTGTTTGGTTGTTGAAGACGTTTCGTCTCATCCAACAAGCTTCTTCAGCTCTAAAAGCAAAACACTCATCTGCATCTAAAGGTCAAAGGTCACTCTATCCAGGATGCCAGTGTTCACATTCGCCACCTACACTGGTCTGAGATCCTTCCCAGACCCCTGACGCCCACTCACAACCTGCATCAGGTGACCTCAGTGGGTCACATGATGGGGTGGGGCAAAGTCTCACAATGGTTCCAAGACATCTGCTGATAATCACATGAGTCACATGATGAATACTCTTAGGGCCACTCCCACTAAAGTCTGTGACGGAGAAGCTTCTGGGATGAAACGTCTTCACAGACCTGTTCTTCCAACTCCTTTGATGTTTGCTGTACAGTCGTTCCATCCTGACATCCACGCCTGTGATTGGCGGAGACTTCTGACCTCACCTGTAGAGGCTGCTAATCTCAGCTCAGAGGGTCCGGCGACATTTCGAGGGTCATCGCCGGGGGCTCGTTAAGAAGCAGGTGATCTGACAGTGTGTGTGTGTTTCAGGTAGGACAGGGTTACCCCCACGACCCCCCAAAGGTAAAATGTGAGACGATGGTGTATCACCCCAACATCGACCTGGAGGGCAACGTCTGCCTAAACATCCTAAGGTGTGTGCGTTCTTAAAATCAAACTTGAGGTCACACTGAGGTCAGACAGGTGAGCGTTTCCAGGTGAGGTCTTCTGCTGCTCACCTGTTCCTTCTTCTCCACAGAGAGGACTGGAAGCCCGTGCTGACAATAAACTCCATCATCTACGGCCTACAGTATCTATTTCTAGTGAGTGCGCATGTTTTCTCTTCTGCGGCTCAGTGCTGCCCTCAGCTGGTGAACGTTTTGTAACGAGACATTTAACGACCGTTGTCGCCTTTTGCTTCCCCGTCTCCCCCCGCAGGAGCCAAACCCAGAGGATCCGCTGAACAAGGAGGCGGCGGAGGTCCTGCAGACGAACCGGCGGCTCTTCGAGCAGAATGTCCATCGCTCCCTGAGGGGCGGCTACGTGGGCGCCACCTACTTTGAGAGATGTCTTAAATAACTTAGCGTCCCATCATCCTCTGAGCTCCCTCCCATCCCACCTCCCCCCTCCCACCACCTTCACTACTTCTCCTCCCCCTCCTCCCCGGTCCTGCTCGTTGGCTGAAGCAGGAGCTGCAGCGACAGGAAGCAGCACACCAGAAGACGCTTTTCTGTTTCAAAACAAAAGAAGAAGAACCTCATCCTCCCCCTCTGCCCTCCTCCCTCCCCTCCTGTTTGTCTCTGTTTAACTTCTGAGACGCAGCATTGAACCGTCGACATGCCGCCGCGGGACGCCGACACACAACACACACCTGAATGGACTCAAAAAGATGGCTGCCAGCAGACGGCCGCCGATGATGATGATGATGATGGACGGGGGAGGGGGAGGGCAGGGTGGTCAGTGATGGCCATGATGCTGGTGATGATGATACTCATGTGATTTTGTTTTTTTCTTTTTGTTAGTTTTCGAGTTTTTGGCGAGGGAGCCTGACATTAGACGGGCGGTTAGAATGGACCCGCCCCCTTGTTGGTTACATGCAAGTCCACTAGCAGCAAACTCCAAACCCTAGCAGCTTCAGTGTTGTATGGACACTTGTGGGTGGCGCTTGTGACCACCTGTAGGCGGAGCCTTAAAGCCATCTGCTGCACCTGCAGGTGTAATGATAATGTCAGCACAAGGGGAGGGGCTTGTAGGAGAGGGGCCTTAAGCACATGCTCCATTTTTAATTTTTTTTCTTCTCCAGCAAAGGGGGAGTGGCTTGTGGGAGTGGGCGGAGTCTGTTAGCAATGCTAGGAGATGCTACATGTTTTTGATTTTTGTGTGTGCCTACACTGGAGGGAGGGGCTTGTTACTCTGCGGGTGGTGTGGAGGTGGAGCTTGATTTTATGTGAGGGGCTTGTTAGTGCCATTGTGCTTAAGGTGGTCACATGACGCTCTGCAGGTGTGGCGGATGGAGAAGTTTGGAGTTCGCTGCTAGATGGAAACATGAAGACAGGGTTGGTGGGCGGAGCTGTGTGAGATGGGTGGGGCTGTTATAGGGTGGGAGGGTTATGTTTAAAGGCTTGTAGGTCTGGGGGCGGGGTTACAGGGGGAGGGGGGGTCGATTTTCATTTGGGGGGGTTGTGGGTGGGGTTAAGGGGGAGGGGGTTAAAATGTTACGATTCTATTGTGTATATTGAAACCCCGGCTGTTCACACTGACTGCAGTATGATTTATGTTAAATAAAATATGAAGTTGAATGAGTAGAGCTGTGCTGACGTCACTTCCGTCCTCGATCGCCACAGATGATATCACCAGTGTGGGGGGAGGAGCTTAAAGATGGTCGGGTAAGGCTCTGCGGCGGGCTCTACGCATCGGTGCTCGGTGGTGTAAGGATAACATGAAGCATGAAGCTCGTGGTGCATATTTTCTGTGCTGATGTTAATACCTGAGCAGACGCCTCAGCACCCTGAGACCCTGCCCTACGGTAATCAGCTGAGCGTGGAGAGACAGCGGCCCTGGCGTCCCGTTTCAGCACCACGCTCAGTTTCAGTGAGCTCGTTACGACCAGGAGCTGGAGCTGTAGTAACATGGGTGGGACAGTAGGGGGCACTGAACTAATAACCTGCTTTTAGGAAGTTGTCGGACTGCCTGGCAGGTCGGAGCACGCAGCAGACGTTTGACATGTGAAAGGTTTAAACAGGGACATAATTTCTGTTTCAGCGTCACCGATGACAACCATGGACTCGTGCAGCGAGCGTGCGTTACCTGGTTCTTTTAATCTAATAACGAGTGTCAGGAATACATTGTTTAAAAGCATGTGACTGGTCCTGAGCTCGTCCCACATCAGAGAAACAAGCTGGAGCAATGGCAGTGAGCAGCAGGAAGTAAAACCAATCAGAAGGTGAAAATGAAGAAATGAAACGAAGAGTTTCTGATCCGAGCTGTGATGTGAGGGTCGGGTCTGGACGCATGGAGGGATTTTGCGATTGTGGTGTGATCCCAGATCTGAACCTTGACCTTTGATCACAGTAAGTTTGTGTTTCAGCAACATGAATAAAAGAAGAAAAAAAACACGTCAACAACCTCAATTTTTCTTTTCTTTATTTAACAAGTTCACTTTTATTTCCAACATTATTCGACACTTCTCAGAATCTACTGGAAAAACAAGCTTTACAGTACACGGACGTCTGGCAAAAATCCGAGGTCACGCTGAAACGTTTGTTTTTCATAAAATAATTTAACTGTCAGTTATTAACTATCACCATGGCTGCAGTTCCTCTGACGTCCACTAGAAGCTGCTGCGCCCGCCCCCCGAAAAGAAGGTTGCCAATATGTTGCCAAAAAAAGGCAACACATTTAGAAAAAATATGAAAACAGAATTTAACTATTGTTCGATAAGCTGTTACATTAAACGTGACGTATTCATGACATCAACTATTTGCTTTGAGTTTAATAATTTTATGTTTCACAAAATCTCAGTAAAGGTTTAGTGTTACTAATCTTTTAGTTTCACAGCGTTACAAAAACAAACTGGTTACACAAAGTGAAAACTTCTTTATATCATTTTAATTGTTAAAAAAAAAAAGTTGGTTCCCTCGATTCATTTGATGTATTTTTATGACCATATTTACAAATTTAAGAAGCAGCTCTGGCTGTAAGAGCACATCGTTCTTCAGTGATCGATATTACAAAACCATCGCCTGTCAGGATCTAACGGGGACAAAACGAGACAAACATCCTTTGTTGTTTCAAGTCTCACTGCAGAGTCTGGAGATCAACGTGAGGACGATTCAACTCCACCTGCAGTTCCTCTGCTCTTAGTTCGCTCAGCATTGACCCTCCGGTTGATCCCGGTTCTGGTCCCAGTCCCTCAGGCCGGGTGCTGCAGCGTGGTGAGGAGGATCAGGGGGACTTCTTTGTCTCCGGTCCCCAGCAGAGGAAACATCCTCTCGGTGAACTCAGTGGATGTGTGGAAGCTGTAGATCTCTGAGCCCGACTTCACATTGTAAAGGGACACCTGACCCTCCTCCATGTCCAGGAACACGCCCACCTGTCGCAGCTTGGGGTGGTGACCTTTGACCTGCAGGTGAGACGCAAACAGAATACGATTAAGACGAGTCGACAGAAGTTGCAAACTGTCAAGAAGCCTCAAGGTGTGGAAGCCCACTGGTGCCAAAAAGACACTGTGGTGTTTTTGTATTCATGAAAGGACTCAACGTTTAACTGTTGCATTAAAAACATAAATGACATAAACATAAATAAACATAAATTTAATTTGTATTTTTTTATTGAGCTTTACAGGATGGGCTTGTTTGCATCCTTCTTGCCTTAAAATTTTGTCATTAACACACAATAGAATTAATTTCATCAGATTTTAAAGTTATTAAATGTGTGGAAATGATGGATTTTGGGTACTTTTTGCACCAACTTATTTCAATTAAATTTAGAGATTTTCTATGTTAAAGTCATGCTGACCAAAATAATGTTTAAGTCTGAGTGGCTGCTTTCTTGCGGCACCAGTGGCCTTCCGTACATAAGTGCATGTGAAACGTGGACTGGACCTTGGTGAGCGGCGGCGTGGTGAGCGCCCTCAGCTGGCTGCTGCTCCACCAGATGGCGTAGTATCCGTGAGACGGGCACATATCAAACAGACCCTTCCTCTGAGCCGACTCGCTGACCACGCCCAGCTTCCAGTCTTTATTCTCCCCGACGCACACCTGAAAAACACACCTGAGATCAGACTTGGATCCTGCTAGCCATTACTGAACCCAGTCCCAAGGCCGGTTGGGTCCTGACCTCCCAGTAGTGGCGCCCGGAGCTGAATCCCTCCTTGGCGAGGACGCAGGACCAGACGTCGAACCTGTGCGGGCTGTTTCTGTAGAACTGCAGCTTCTCTCCTCTCTTCACCTGCTTACGGTCCTCGGACAGGATCAGGAAGGGATACGCCGTCACCGGGTTCAGCGTCAAGTCCTCTGGAAGCAACAAGCACAGGTAAACATAACAGCAAGGTCCCCTGGAGGCTGAAATAGTCATCACAATGGCTGAAGAACTCGATCCAGGACGATCCCGACACCTCACCACAGGATGAGTAAAGGTGGACTTCCCCTGTTTGAGCCTTGGAGTTTCATATCAGTGATCTCAGAGTCAGCTTCAGTAACCCTGTGAATCTAAAGGTAGCGAGGGCACATCCCCTTTACGGTCGATTCTACCACATGAGCTGAACCCATCTGACGATTATGAAGGGCAGCCAATCACAACGTTCAGAGGATGAAGAGAGGACCTGCGCTGAGGCCCAGTATCTGATACAGGAGGATTATTTTGAACTGTGAATCATGCAAAGCTCCTCTACAGTCCAGAAATCAAATATATGTAACAACGCTGAATCCAATGAAGCACTATTACGTATCTTTGCTTAGAAATATATAATGTGAAGACCTCACCATGAGGCTAAACCTGCAGTTCCTCCAGTAGAGGCAGCAGTGAGTCAGCCCGCATGTTCAAACTTACAGCAGAAACAAACGTTTACAGCCTGAAACTGTTTGTGTATCATTTAAAATGTGCTTTATTAGGGGGTGTGGCCTCTGTGACTGAGAGGTGGATGGTGATACAGGTGGCTAGCTTCACCTGAGCTGGACCTCTGGACCGTGTTTAGGCTGTTTAATGAGATCATGTGACCAGTAACGTGGCTGCTGTGAGGTTACTATGGTAAGAGAGCATCTGGGGGGGCGGAGCCAGAGTGTTTTACTTGGATGTTGCCCAGCATTAGCTGGCAGCTGTCTGTCTGTGTGAATGCAGTTATAACCAAACCCGACCTGCATCAACCGAATCACCCAGAAACCAAAACGCTGAAAACCTCACCCATGTAGAGTCGGGCCTTCTTGTATCCTGCAACAACAAACGAACACATTTCATCAGCAATCAGAAACAAGCTCTCATCTCTTCACAAACCTCCCACCGCTACAGCTTCTCTAACAACTCAGCGTTTTTATCCTTTCACTTCATCTTTGTGTCGTTTAAAAACGACCAGCATTTTAAAAAATCTGTCATCTTTGATTTGATTCATAATTTCGTTATCGGTGTCTGAAAGGCTGACGGTGAGCATCCATGTCTGCTGCACACTCACACAGGTACGTACCTGACACCTGCTTGCTCTTCTTTAGGTCTGAAAGTAGACAGGAAAACACTCAGTTATTCTTTCACAATAAAAGCCCCACAACTTGTAACTCATTTCCTCAACATAAGAAATTGTGGGATGAGCAGCACTTCCCTAAACAAGTCAACCTGTCGAGGTAAGCAACATGTTCCCACAGCAGAGACAGAGACACTGTGGACATTCACAGGGCACAGGAAGAAAAGTGAAGTACAAAAAGAGCCAAAATACTGCGCATGCACATCTGCTGATCTGAAGGTTTGTGGTTCAATCGTGCCAAATATCACTGGGCATGATACTGACCCCATCAGAGTGTCCATGTGTGGACTCATGTCCACATGTGTGCACGTGCGAGGACATGTGTGCACGTACGAGGACGGGAAGCTCTGAGTGCTCAGAGTAGACCAGGGCTATATAAGAACCGCTCCATAGTTTCCTTTTTCATATGTACACAGAGTGCAGTGAGGTGATGATAATGTACATTTATAATCAGCATGTGTTTTCGTGGGTGGTGTCTTGAGTGTCTGCAACAGCGCTCCATCCAACACCGTGGCCGTAACTGCCTCTGACGGAGCTCGCTTCTCTGGCTTATTCTGACTGGATAAATTCTTCCCTCAGTAAGGAGAATAGAGTAGAATAGAGTCACTCTTTATTGCAGGGCTCCACAGAGGAGCTTGGAATGATCGGATTGTGGCACACCTGCAGGTAGATACAGGAAGTGACCTCTGACCTCTCACCTTTCAGGGACCACTGGCTCTTCCTGAGACTGGCCGTGCTGGCTCTCAGACTGAGCATGCTCTCGGCCGCCATCATGTCACCGGCTGAAACTGAAACAGGTGAAAGAAACGACTCAGAGGAAACATCTGGAACCCAACATCTGCAGACTGTGCTGTAACATCTGGAACTCACAGGAGTCCGCTCGGGATCCTCGGGGTCCTCGCAGTCCTCGCGAGCGGATCTCCCCGGTCCGGATCTCCTCCATCTTTTCCTTGACCTCGGACAAAGCGAGCTTCACCTCGCCCAGATGGAAGTGGAGCACCAGCTGCGAGTCGTCATCCGCCTGGGCCTGCAGATCCTCGGCCAGAGGAGCCGTGGTCGCCTCGTATGTCTGAGGGAGGAAGAGGGGTGATGAAGAGGGGTGATGAAGCAGGCCTCTGTTGTGATTCTGGGATCGGTGACTGCAGGCGTTCTCACCTTCAGGAAGGCGATGTGATCTTGACTGGTAGCCTGCGCCTCCAGCGCGGCTCTCCTCTCTGTCAGCTGGCTAAGCTCCTCCTCCAGGCGGTTCACCATCCCGTCCCCCTTTGTCATCACAGCATCCAGCTGGGTCACGATCCCGCCCACCACATGAGACCGGATCTGGTCCAACGAGCCGGACAGGTCGTTCAGCAGGTGTTCAACCTCGCCGCGCTCTCTGTCAGCATGGCTCTGAAACACAGACGGGTTCAGATGTTTGGTGAGAAGAGAGCGACAACGCCATCGTCTTCCACAGGCTCCACCCGCCCCGCCAGGTTTTTACATAAGGAGCAAACAGGTGAGTCACCTGCAGGCTGTCCAGCTTCTTCTTCAGCTCCGTCACACGGATCTCCTTCTCCTTGATCCGGTTCAGGATCTCCTGCTCCGTCCTGGACACCTGTTTCTGAAGAGGCAGGCGGACACGGTCGAGTCAAAGAGCCGCAACAAAAATCACTTTGGACCAAACGATGAATTTACTTTTTGTATCCATCTCCAAGGATTTATTTTCATTCCAGAATGTTTTTTCATCATTTTAAAATCTTTGTTTTTCATCAAAAAGAAACAAAAAAAAATTTTGCAAAAATTGCAAAAATTCATTAATTTCAAATAAAATTTACAAATTTACAACAAATAATAAATGTAATAATAAATTAAATGATGAATTGTAATGAAATGTAATGAGCAGCATTAACAAACATAACAGTCAACCAAAATGAGATGAAATAAAAAACAGAATCAAATTACTTTAATAAATGGCGTTCCCGGGAATAATCTGGGATATTTGTACCTGCTTGCTGAGCCTCTCAGTTTGCACGGAGACAGTTTTATGCATCCGATGTTCCTCCAGCACACAGATGGCACAGATGCAGCTCTCACACGTCCTGCAGTACACCTGCACAGGTGAGCCGCTCATCAATGCAGAACATGAACTGATATGAAAAAGTTTTACTTACATGATAAAATAAAACCAGTTATTAAAATAAAACTAATTATTTTTGAATTTGTTCAAAATATAAAAAATTATTGTAACATCTGAAACTGACCATTTTAAAATAAAAAAACATTCAAATATTTAAATGTTACATAAACATCAAATCAAGCAATCATAGAGAAAAATAAATACCTCCATCAGGCGCCGGTGGACGGAGCAGGTGCGGCCCCTCAGGGCCTCCTGGGGGTCCATCAGGGGGTGTTTGGCGTAGAATGGCGTGGTGTGATGTGGCTGCACGTGCTCAGTGCAGTAGGAGGCGGTGCAGGTGAGACAGGAGCTGACGGCGGGCTGTTTGATTCCCGTACAAACGTCGCACCACACTACGTCCCCGTTCGCCTGAGCTACTGATGGCTCAGGCGTCAGGAAGGGGTTGGTGTTCATGGCGCCTGCCATCGCGGCGCCGGGCGCCCCATTACCGAAGGGCGACGGTAACGGTGCATAGTGAGTCTGTTTGTACTTTTCTGCGATCTGAGCGAAGACTTTGTTGATGCTGAGCTGAGGACGTCCTTCAAACTGATGTTTGCACAGTGGACAGGTGGACACGGCACTGGACGCCCAGTAACCACCGATACACGCCTGCGGGCACAGGACGCACCAGTAACCCACTGCACCTGAACGCACCCCCAGGTAGTTTTCTGTTTGCATTACTAACACTGCTGCAGACCCTGTGATTGGTTAGTTCTTAAAAGGCTGTAAAGCAGGACGAATACCTGACCTGCCAAAAACAGCAGCTAATCAACACCATCGTCGTCATAGTAACAACAACAACAACACTCAGAATCGAGAGCAGCTTGTACAAATGAAGCATTTCAGGACGTGCCGAGCAGCAGAAACACGTCAATGATCACAGATTTGTTTACGTTTCCTGATCATTACAGCTGGGTGAACCTTCAGCAGCAGCTTCCACGCACAGCGCCCCCTGTGCTCACACCTGCAGGTGGACTCACCTGGCAGAAGTTATGTCCGCAGGGGGTGGAGACGGGGTCGGTGAACAGGTCGAGGCAGATGGAGCAGGTGAGCTCCTGCTCTGTGAACAGCTCCGTCGACTCCGCCATCGTGCTGCTCCTGGAGGAGGACACAGAGGAGGCGGGGTTTAGGATCAGGCGCTTTAACATCTGTAACCTTTCAGAGCGTCACCGCCCGGCGACCCAGATGTTCTGACTGATAAACTTCAGTCAGAACATCTGGGTTTGCTTCACCATCGCTTCACCGTGACGATGCTTCATGGCCACCAACCAGACCTGTGGGCGCAGCAGCAGACCCGAGTCTGTGGGCGTCTCCCACAGCTGTGACACGGAGCAGGTGGTGTCAGGCTGCTGGTGTTCGACGCTCTTCAATCATCAAATCCACCCACAGATGCTGCTGCATATCAATAACCCGGCTTTCCAGTGGTGTCAGGTTGGTGGCCATGAAGCAGCTTTGCGGTGAAGCGATGGTGGAGCGGGCGGAGGATGAGGAGGCGATGTTTATCTGCTCAGACCTGCAGGATGCCCACGCCAAACCGCACTGAACTCTGACCCAGAAAAAAAAAACAGCAATAAGTCAGAGCCCGGGGACAGACATGGCACACCTGCTCAGGCCTGGACAGGTGGAGAGGGCGGGGCCAGCTGTTTAAAGGGACCTGCTCCTTTGTGTTCCCGTGAGGTCACAGGTGAAGCTTCCAGGCCTTAAAAGATTAAAACTGTGTTTTTAAGCCGACACGTGAAACTGCAGTTCAGAGTGAAGCAGAGGCGTGTCTGCGAGGAGAGGCATGGCCTCGGCGCCCTGCAGCATCACGCTGCGTGAGCTCCCACTGAACTGGACGCTCTGGATGCTGATGGAGAGGCAGCCGAGCGAGTCAGGTGGGCTGCTGCGCCTCGGCCCGTTTCCTCCGTGACGTCTGAGTTTGGATTGGTCACAGGAGATCGGCAGCAGGTTTATTCAGCGTCACTGCGCTGGAGGAACTGGTTCTGATAGCAGCACGAGCGCCTCAGCTGCAGCGTCACCGCGATCCTCCAGTTTGTGTTCATGCTCAGTCATCCAGGTAAGGAAATCCCGAAAGGTTGATGCTGCTCGTCTGGATGTGCCCTTTTCCAGAGGGCACATCCAGGACGAGCCTGAGGCGATTCATCTGTGATGAGATCATTTCAAACAAACTCATCTCATCTTCACTCTGAGCTTCAGCTGATTTCATTCCCGTCAGGATCAAAGCGTCGCTCCGCCAACATCTGGAAACATCTGCACATCTACACTGTAAAACATTCAGAGAGCAGCTGATCCAAAAGTCCAGTCTCTGTCTGAAAGAACGCTTCCAAAAATTCCCTGATCCAGAGCCAGACAAAGTTCATCGTCTCCGGAACATGTAAAACAAATCCATCGGCAAGTTTCGGAGGAATCCTGATAAAAACCGAATCGTCCGCATGACGTCTGTGAAGTATAAAGCCCACACCTGCTCACCTCAGAGAAACAAACGGCTGATGATGAAGCAGCACCAGGATGGACTTAAACGGCCCACCTGTTCTTAGCCACACCTGCACAGGTCACCAGCCAATCACAGGGCTGTTTACCACAGCTGACCCTCGAGGCCAGGGCTGGGTATCGATTCACTTTGATTCGATTCAGTTTTCACTCAGTCAGTCAGAAATATTCTAATTCTGATCAGTTATCAGTTCATCTCCATATTTTGTGTCTGTGTATAAAACCAAGCTGACACTGTGAGACTTGATCAGAGGTGTGAGCATCACAGCAGAGGCCTTTGTGTCAAAGTCACTGAGGCTAAAGCAGAAACACATGAAGCAGAGTTTCCTGGCCTGGCTTTTTAAAGCAGATAACCTTAAACCTGGGGCGATCGTGGCTCAAGAGGTGAGAGTTCGCCTTGTATTCGGAAGGTTGCCGGTTCGAGGCCCGAAGACACTTCACCCGTTGCCTACTGGTGGTGGTCAGAGGGCCCGGTGGCGCCAGTGCAGCCTCGCCTCTGTCAGTGCGCCCCAGGGTGGCTGTGGATTTCCATCACCAGTGTGTGAATGTGTGGATGACTGGATGTGGTGTAAAGTGCTATACAAACACAGGCCATTTACCATTTAAAATAAAACCATGAATCAACATGTGAAGATGAGCTGATGCTGCTGAAGTGAAGAAGAGTCACAGACACAGCTGAGCAATCGTTGAAGTTCACATTTGTTCAGTGTGAACAGCAGAGATGAGGCTTTGCTGTCAGAGGCCGACAGCACTGAACACAGCAGCAGAGAATAATGCAGATCTGATGGTCTCTGAGTGCAGAGAGAGAGAGCCGTGCAGGACGCAACAGCCAGAGTCAGAGGGAAGTGATGATGATGATGTTTATCAAACATGAAGCGTAGTTTGATCTTCTGCTGCTGGTTCAGTCAGTGTTGGTCAGAGTGATGAAACCTGCAGCTCAGAAACGGCGTCTGTGGACGATCCACGCTCTGTGTTTACATGTTTGTGCCGAATCGACTTAATAACCCCCCACTCGAGACCATGTAATTTCCTCCATTATTTCCAGAACAGGAAGTGAGAGCCGACTAAAAACATGTGGGAGCGTGGACGCGACCGATAAAAGGCTGCGCGTGCCCCGAGTGCTGCACGCACATCGGAGAATTCAGACGCATCAACACCTGTTACGTGTTTCACCACGAGCAGCTCTGCGTCGCAGTGAGTCAGAGCTGGGATAAGATCAGCACATGGAAACAAGTCAGAGTCATTTTAAATGACTGTAACCGGACAGAACGCCAGAGAAATGAAAACAGTGTAAAAATGTGATCAGTTCGGTTTGTTTGTTTCAAAGCGTCAAAACGAGCAGAGAGTGAAAAATGCTTCATGTAACTGAATCCTGAGACAGCCGTCAGAGCATCTCTGCACATCTCGGTCGGTTTGGGCTAAATCTGAACCCGAGTCCATCCTCGGGGCGTCTGTGCGGGTCAGCCACCCAGCCTGACACCGCCTCCACTGGGGCGGGGGACGTCGTCAGGTGTCTGCACGCCACCGGTGGGTTAGGACCAACGCGTCCCACTCAGTCAGGACAAACCGGCAGCTGTTGGTTTCGGTGTAAAGGCGCCGCTCTTCCACCAGCACACAGACTAACTGTGTGGATTTAACCCGGCAGCACCACAGCTTCACTTCTGCCTCCCACAGCTGCTCGTGTCCAGTGAGCGACGAAGTGGAACAGGAAGCAGAGAAACACCTCGTCACAGCAGCCAATCAGATCCTCTCCATGACCCAGAAACTTCAAACTTTCAGACATCAGCGTGTCTGCAGCCCAGTGTTAGTCCAGACCAGGGGTGCCCAATCCCGGTCCTCGAGAGCTACCGTCCTGCAGCTTTTAGATGCATCCTTGTTCCCACACACCCGAATCAAATGAATGGCTTGTTATCAGGCCTTTGCCAAACATGATGGCATGCTGAAGAGGTAATCACACCATTTGATTCAGCTGTGTTGGAGTAGGGATGCATCTAAAAGCTGCAGGACGGTAGCTCTCGAGGACCGGGATTGGGCAGCCCTGGTCCAGACTGAAAGTAAAAGCTGGCGCTCAGGTGTGAGCCTCTCCACAGGTGCTCAGACGCCACACGATTACAAACAGGTTGAGACTTTGGTTGTAAAGATTTTGTTGTCTCACGTCAGGTTAGACGTCTGGAATCAAACCTACAGCAGGCTCCACCTGCAGCTCGGACTCAGGAGGCCAAACTCACAGGAACACCTGCACAGGTGTGCTCACCTGACCAATCAGAGACACCGCCAAACCCGCACGTTTTTGTTCCTGTGATTTAAGATCAGTCTGTGAGTCCAGATCATTCTACGTGAAACAGGGAAAAGCTCTTACCTTCCTCTCTGTCAGGTCAGGCGTTTCTGGATCCTGAAACTCTGGTTAGTGCTCCTCTGTGATGTCAGCGTGGGCGGGGCCAACAGGTGCAGAAAGCGGTCAGGTTAGTTTGGTGGGTGGATGTTTATGCAGCTGGGGGGTGAGATTGTTGCTCCTCCCACTTTCAGACGCATTTTAACATCCGATCGATCAGATCGAATCCTTTTATTGGTTTTTAAAAATGTTTCAGTCCCGAAGTTTAAAAACAAAGAAACATTAAAATGATCTTCTCATAACTTCAATCATGTCATCAGACTTCAAACAAACCCAAACTAAATGAAATGACAACAAAAATGTATCTAAATTATAGCTGATGAAACAAATATTAGTAAAGAATCGTATTTAATAAATGTTATAAAATAAACATGAAATGAAAACATCATTATTAGATTTATTTATTCATTTAATAAAAGCTTAAATAAAACAGGAAAAAATCTTTCAAACTTTATTTTCGACAAGAATTTGACCTTTGACCTCTGGAACTGTGATGGCAGCAGGTTGGGTGATGCCTGGCTCGAGGGCCAAGTTAACGTGACGGTTGGAAGCGAGCGCTGACGAGTTTTTGGGAGGGACGCGAGCTTTTCATGCTTCAGCCTGAAGGAGGCGGACGGACAGGACCGAGGACATTCCTGCAGCAGCGCGAGCGAGCTGGCAAATCCAGTCTGACGGTTATCTTCCTGTCATCTGATTGGTCACCTCTGCAACTTCCTCAATGCTGACTGATCATGAGACAGCTGTTTGCTGTACCGAAGCTCAATGATGCCAAACAGCTCAAAAATCACTAAATTCACTTGATGTAATCAAATCAAACCAACCAGTCGATCAGTGGAGACGTCACCTGTGCGAGGAATTATGAGACAGACTGTAGAATATTATTATCGACCTGTATGTGTCATAATGACCCATTATACAGTGTGTGTGTTTATTACACGATGAGAGCTAATCAGTGATTTCTGTGATGAGATTCTACAAAAGACTTTTATTTACAATCATTACGAACCTGCAGCTTAAATTCTTCCTCTTTAATTAAAGCTCACTGCGATGTTATTTATCAATAAAATATTTTATCTGAACTCAAAATGAAACTTTGTGTTTTTAAGACAAACAAAAACATTATTTCTACGATGACAGTTCGTCAAATCCACACAAAACGTTTTTTCTTTGACATTTTTGTATTTTGATGATTTTTAGTGAGTTTCATTTGAAACTGTTCAGAACGACGTCAGCGTTTCATAAAACTGGTTTGGAACAAACGGAGGAAACTGCAGGGATCCTCTTTGAGTCTTTATGAAATCACATCATACAAACAATAAAACAAACTCCGCCTCCTGCAGCTGATTGGTCCTCTGCAGGTTTCAGTATTTACAGAAACGGTCTGATTCCTGCTCGAAGCTCCGCCCCTCAGAACTCTTTGTAATGCAGCAACCTGGAGACAGAGAGCAGGGTCAACGTTAGCATGTACGGGAACGTGACGCGAGCCGCACGCGCACACACGTAATCATCTCACAGAAGCCTAAGTGTGTCCAGGTCAGTGTGTCATGGATGTAAATGTGTGTGTGAGACTCGCTCTGGCGCGCTCTCAGCTGTTCCAGCTCTTTACCACACGGGGGCGCTCTTCACCCCAAGAACTCGCTCACTTTGTGACTCTCCAAACAGGATAAACTGGATTTCAAAGTAAAAGCTGTCATGTGATTAGGGGTCAGCAGACCGCGTACATGGCATCAGAGCTCCGCCTCCAAACGTCACACTGCTGCTGAGGCGACCTGTATGTGGTGGCGGTGACTTCACCCTCAGTTTCCTGTTTGACTTTGTGTCGTATTAACAGCTGATCACACAGAAAAGTCCAAACTGCCGTTTTTAAACTTTTACCTCCTGCTGTTCACGGACGGGGTCACGATCACATGATCGATTCATGACGACAAGCGCTCAAATCCAACTTTATTTATATAGCGCAAAAGCACAACAGTCGCCTCAAGGCTCTTTATGTTGTAAGGTTGACCCTACAATAACACATACAGAGAAAAACCCAACAATCATATGACCCCCTGTGAGCAGCACTGTGGTGACAGTGGGAAGGAAAAACTCCCTTTTAACAGGAAGAAACCTCCAGCAGAACCAGGCTCAGGGAGGGGCGGGGCCATCTGCTGTGATTGGTTGGGGTGAGAGAAGGAAGACAGGAGAAAGACACTGTGGAAGAGATGAACCAATCAAAACACGATATAAAAAACCCCACGTAGCATTAGTTGGTGAGGACGTGAGAGGGCGCGTTTTGGGGGATTCGTGATTTTGCCGCCAAAAGCACATGAGATGTAAACGTTGCATCCAGGTAGAGGACAGGAGGAGGGATACACCTTTAGGTTTCAGGGTTGTGATCTGCCCCGCTGCCTTGTGGTGGACAGGAACTACTTTTTGGAGTGACACATAATTTGCGCGGCGTCTTATAGAGATTGAAAATGTGACGTCATTCAGGGGTAAAACTGCAAAGGATTCTGGGAACTCGTGGCAAGAGGTACTAGCGCACGCAGGCTTTCAATTAAAATCAGTCACACAGCGATAAAAAGAAACACAAAAATGTCAAGAAGCTGTTGTATTATTAACTGCAATAGCCGGTCGCATGACAGCCACGGGAAGCCGACGGGTAAAGAGATCGTTTTTATCGGATTACGTCGTTGAAGAGAAATTGTTCGAGCCATGTTTCCGAAGTAACAAAGAGGCGACGGATGGCCTGGATTGCAGCCATTCAAAGATCAAATATAACGTCCTAGAACACTCCAGCTCACAGGTTAGTCTGCTCACTAATTGCCCAGTACGATTACAGCATACAGTATTATTGTCACTGCTACATTTCTGTGATGAACCAGAAATTATTTCCACTACTAATTAATTACCGTTGAGCTCAAAGGTTATATTAATAAACGGTTAATGAATGTGTATTTATGACGACGATTTGTGAGACTGGTAAACTTATGATACGTACGATGGTCCTTCGTTCTACACGGTGCATTTCAAGGTCCTGCACCCATCCGTCGGTAAACTGTACCTGGGCTTGTTGCAGTGACCTGAAGTTACTAAACTTCACGAGTGTATGCACTCACTCCAAGAACCGTATGATTATAAATATGAGCGTGGTGAAAGTTGGGCAGCACGCTGACGTCTTTTGTCCACTCTGTGTGCTCGTAAGGGTCTGACCCTTTCACTCCTTTGATTTTTTCCTCGTATCTTTTCTTTGTCTTTTCGTCGAGTCCGTCTTTGTACGGACCGGCATTGTTCTGCTTCGTTTTGTACAGAACTTTTTTGGGGGGCAAAGAAAAAGCAAGAATTTATTGGAACCGGAGAATGAACGTTTTGCGGTGCTGCAAGTGCTTGCGTTTGATGCGGTACTTGGATTGTTTTGCCACGAGTTCCCGGCATGCAATGCGCGAAAGTCACGTGGTCTGTCGATCTCTATTGTGACCGCTTCTGTAACGGGCTTGAAGACCTGCCCGAGGCCATCACGGCGTTTTCAGGTAAACGGTTTGTAAAAATAGTTTCTAAACAGTTTTTGTTTGCAGTTATGACATCATGCTGGCGTGCGACACACTCCGGTCTGACGCTCGTGTGCATTTGAAGAAATACGTGCACATTCAGACGCACGAGGCTGAACACAAGGCGGGGCAAATACAAAGAAGAGTTAGAGGTTAAAAAATCCGGACTCCAGAGGGTCACGCCTGTGGGACCACAGACTGTCTCACCTGTAGAGGGGGGCGTGGCCTTTGTTGTTAGCCAGTGAGAAGAAGCCGCTGTGCGGGGAGAAGTCGAGGCAGCTGGCTCGATAAACGATCTTCCTCTTGGCAACGGGGAAGTTGGAGAAGACGGTGAGGCTGGGCAGGTGCACCTGAGGACAAAGGTAAACCGTTAATGCTCTTCATCATCGCCATCGTCATCATCATCACTGCCGTCTCTCACCAGCCGCACAGCCTCGTCCTCTGCGCGGGACGCAATGGCCAGGATCTCCGATGTGGGGTTAAAGGTCAGGGCGGTCGCTGAGGTCAGCAGGTTCATCACTGCCTTCAGAGGCTTCGGATTGGCTGAATTAAGACACGCCTCCTGAGAGTAGACGTTGACCACACCGGACTGAGAGCTGAAAAAAAAAAAAAAGAGCTCAGCACTGAGCACTCCGGCGTCTTTAACCTTAAATAACACACAGCTCTCAGCCAATCAGAGAGCAGCACGGTTACGAGGGCGTGTCTTACCCACAGGCCAGGTACTGCCCGTTTTGAGACGTGGCGATGGAAGTTCCCCTCACGCAGCCGTCGTCCGTAAACCTGTTCACACACCGACTGCTGCGCATGTCCCACACATACACCTCCCCATCCTCTGCGCGCGCGCACACGCACACGCACGCACGCACACACACACACACACACACACACAAAGATTAATCACATGACATGAGCAGGAACACACACGCCCACCTTTCCTCGACTTACCTGAGTTTGCAAAGACTTTGCTGCCATCAGGAGAGAACGCGACGCCGCTGACATCACCGTTTATCTTCATACTGCGAACCACCTCCTTTGTCTGCACACACACAGATTTTTCTAATATTAGAGTTTCATCAGTTCACCTGTCCATGCTTCCGATTGGTCACATTGCAAGCTCCGCCTCTGTCAGAGATACACTGTAGCTATGTCCCAATCCAGCGGCCGCACACCTCGTAGTGCGCATTTGTAGACCGATTACGTCACAGCGACACGACGAAGGCTGTCCCAATCTAAAGTGTTCTCTTTGTGCACTTCGTGGTCCCATATATCCCACAATTCATAGCACGGCGGTGGGTGTGGATAATTTGTTCAGAAAAAAAAAAGGTGGATGGCTGAAGCGGGGCAGCCGAAAAGTTAAACTGTCAAAAGTAAGAACTGAATATTGTGTCTCTTTATGTGCGAATGTTTAATAACGAAGAACATTAAAACATTACTGTTGGCCACATGTCTGCAAAGTTATGTCAGTCATATATCCACAAACACAACGAGCTGAAAGTCAGTGATGCTGCTCGGTTTGCAGTCCTGAACATCACGGCACAAGCAGGATTCACTGCACTGTTAATGTGAGCTGTGTTATATTGCTGCCTCTGTTCGGTGGTGTCGAGCCAAACGGACTTTAACGTGTGTTTGAACGAGCTGACGGTTCACTCGTTAAGCTGAAAGAAAGATGCTTTAATCACAGCAGTCACACATGTGTCCACTGCACCATCTGGAACTCTTCTTGTTTACACTCGTAATAACACAAACACTAAATCCTGCTTCTCTGGTGCTGTTGTGTAGCAGTGTGTACACCTGAGACTGTCACCTGTCTGTCTGTCCTGCACTCTCTCTCTGTTTCTTTCTCTCTGATTGTGGAATAAAAGTATGAACATGTGTTTATAAGTTACACTTGTGTTTGAATCCTGCAGCTTATCACACATTTCATTTCCATGTGTGACGACTGCAAGTGTCCAGAGTGAGGACAGACTGAGGGACCCACTGCTGCACATCATCTGTGAGGCTTTGCACCCCTGATGATCCACCAGGACAAACTCAGCAGTGTGTGAGGAAGAGGAGGAGGAAGAGCCAGCAGCAGCTGACAGATGGAGAGAATAGACAGACTGTTCCCTGTTTGTGAAGGACTGCTAGGAAAGTTTAACATAACTGTCTGTGCTGAATCAGTCTTATTAGGTAATGTTCAAATAATGTGATCATCCCAGTGTTTCCAGTGTGTGAGAAAGTACTCAGAGTACTCAGGGCCTTCAAGTTACACACTATGAAAGGCAGCAACAAGTTTAATGTTCAGAAACCTAAAGTCTGTATCAGCAGCAGAATGGAGCTAAAATAAATGTTGGTTTCAGTTCTATGAAGCTTTGAGTATTTTGGATCAGTAGCTGCTGTGTTTGTTGCATCATATTGCTGTAATTGTTTATATGCTTTATATATTCTGAGCTAAGTTGATCTATAGTGTTACATCATATTCTATAAGGATGTTATGTGTTTGTAGACTTTCTGCCCAGTTTGACCCATTTAGCAGACGTCAGCCTGTTTAAGGCTCTGATATCTATTCTGTGTGACTTACAGCAGTTATGACATGGTCTGATTTTCTCACCCAATAAAGGAATATTTCATATATCAGTCTACTCTTCATTCTATCAGACACAGTTATCACAGCTCCTACATTTTCTTTTACACATATATGTAAGCATTGAGCCAAATTTAGTACCAACATATTAAACAAACAATATTTGTCTCTTCTATATAACACATCTATATACACACTGTCACAGATACTCGTCTTTGAGTGAAGATTTAAGGTGAGAGGAAATATAAATAACTGCAACTTGAATCTTTGACCCAGAGTTCAAGCTCTGCTGTAATAAATCATAATAATCTGACAATAACTTTAATATTGTCCATATTATATTTACATCACCACAGTGAGATGACGTTAGTCTCATGAACAACATTAACTAATTGTTATTTACTAACTAATCTTAAATCACTGTTCAGTGCAGACATGAAGCCCAACACGCATGTTTCAGTCTCGTGGTCTCAGCCTCAGATACTCAGCTGATCTCATAAATAAACAAACAAAAAAACATTTGTTCTCCTTCATTTCTGTCACACAAAGCTGTATGAAACGTTTCCAGCTGTTAGTATCATGGTTGCTAGGCAACATGAGCAGCGCGACGAAGGCCAGACCGTCCCGTTTCACGAGCCTCGTTCTTCTGGCCTTCTCGCACTTCAGAGTACCCGCCCCACGTAGTCTGCGAAGTGCGGGTACTATGAAGTGTGCGGTTGCTGGATTGGGACACAGCTTGAGTTATCGGGAGGACTCAGGAGAGGGGAGGGGCGAGGGGGAGGAGTTACCTTGAGGGTGAGGACGTGCAGGTATCCGTTGGTGCCTGTGAGCAGCAGAGCGCCTCCTTCAGGACACACGGAGAACTCCTTCACTCGAGCTTCATTCAGACCTGATGACAAACAAACATGCTCTTAATTTGAAATCCCGGGAACCTCCTCCTCCCCTGACCTCTGACCCCGCCTCACCTCTGACGGTGTGCACAGGTGAGACGCGGCCCTCCATCATGTCGTACAGGTAGAACATCTTGTTCTTGAGGCTGGTGGCGATCACCATCTCCCCGTCCACGCTGAACTGCGCCTTGTGGACGGGGAAGCGCTCCAGGTGGATGCTCTGGATCTTCGGGTTCGTCTTCCCGTCCACCTGAAGAGGAGGAAGGTCAAAATCACGTGACCCCTCCCACCTGAGCCTAACACCTGAGCAGAGAGGCTCGACCGTACCTGGAACAGGGAGACGGACTGGTCGAGGCCGGCCGTCATGACGACTTGAGCGCTGGGGTGGAACTGGACAGTGGTCAGCCTGTCCTCAGACGGACGGGTGCTGTTGGCGTGGAGACACTTCTTCACCTGATTACGAACGCAGAGACGACAGGAAGTCAGACCCGATGTTTTAACGAGTGCTCGTCTGTGTGTGTTTATAACAAATGACAGCATCAAACTACTTCACCTGTGAGCTACAGAACAGAAATCAGCTGTTTTTCTAATGGAGTCTGGCAGGAAGCACGCCACAGGTTTTACATGAACCCTTCAGCTTCAGTCTGAGGACGGGGTTTTGCATCGACAGCCAGAAAGCCACATGAACTCACTCATGAACAGCAGAACAGAAAATTAGCAGATTTTGAATGGAGTCTGGTAGAAAATGACCTGAACCAAGTTTGCAAGCTGAGCCTGAAACTGCTGTGCAAGAGAATCTAAAATTCAGAGGATTTTAAATGAAGTTTGGTGGCAAAACTGTCAGTAAACAGCCGTCCGACCTCACTTTATTAATCTGTAAAAACAAACAAAATTCAAGTGAAGAGCTCAGAATTCACTCGAAGCGCCGTGAGGCATCAAACATGTTTTTAACAAAGCCCATGTTAGCATGTTGCTCTTGACGAAGGCTTTCGCACTTTTCTCCTCCTCCTCTCCCTTAGCTTCCCTGCCTAGCCTCTTGTGTCCTTGTCTCGTCTCGTGTTTTTTGTATTACTTTCCCTGGAACTCTCTCACAGTCTGTTCTCTAAAACCTAAAAGAGAATTATGGATTTGATCAACTGATCAACTGGTGCGTTCGACACCCTTTCTCAACGAGAAGTCTGGGCTCAGGTGAACCTGACTGCTGAAGATATCTACCTATGAACCATGGTAACAGGGTTCTGGCGGATCGGAGCTGGCTTGGCCCTGACTTATCGGAGAATTAAGGAAGCGGAACCGGCTGTTCAAAACCCCCACAAGGCTGCCCGCTGGGATTGGAACGATGGGACGAGGCGTGAGTTTCTCAAAATGGACTCATTGAGTCAGCACGGAGAAGATCTTGGAGAGGCTACGGCTGCCGTGAACACTCAGAACAAGAGCTCTGAGTGAAAAACTGGATTACATCTGGAGGGGCTCGCTCGAACAACACCCCTGAGCGCAAATTCGATCACATCTTGGGGAAGTGCACTGCGGTCGTGAGTGTAACAACCTGCTCTTTGAGCAAAAAGAACGACAACATCACGGAACGTAAGTTTGGAAAACATCATAGAAAGCTCGCGGCTCTCCAACGGGAGAGTGAGAGACCAGTGTTGGACTGTAGAACAGCTTTGAAATTCATATGAGCTGTTCGCACTAAAGTAAAAAGCACCATCACTTCATGAGGAGACCCCTTTGGCACCAGCTGCGGCCTCAAGGCTGGAGCTGAACAACAACACCCTGATAACGACTGTGTTGAGTCTGTTCTTCCTGTTCCATGCAAGGCCACCTGGGTTGGCTGGAAGACTGTTTACTTAGCCTGGCAGGGTGAAGGACACTGTCTCAGCTGAACTCTGGACACACACACACACACACACACACACAGACACACACACACACACACACACACACACACACACACAGACACACACACACACACACACACATCCCCCCTCCCTTTCCAAACGCCTTCGATGCTTATTCCCTTCCGATGCTGACGGTGGATCATGGAGACCAGCGCACGCAGGCCCGGATGTGCTGTCTACATCAGCGGTCTCTCACCTTTATCCCCCTGCTGCTTGTCATGTGTTTCTTTGGTGTATTACGAGTGTTTTCATGTGCAGAGGTGTTTTTTCTGTGCTCAAACTGATCTCCCTGTTGGAGTTCAGTCTGGGGGGAGTTATTTTTCTCCTCATCTTTCCTCATGTGGTGCATTCTCCATGTTATACCTCTCTGACCTGTCTTCCCCATGTGATGTTTGTGTCATGTATGTATGGTCGGGGGGTAAGATGGCGCCACCATTGCGTGCAATATGTCGGCAGCCTTATGAAATTTCCCCTTGTGGGACTAATAAAGGTATATCAAATCACACAGTCACTGCTGCTAAAATGATCCATATTCTGAATGGAGTCTGGCAACCACGTCACACCAGATTCAGCAGATGTTACAAAGCCTCACATCCTGTTCTCAGACACAAACTTATCCCAGCACCGGTGTAACACTCATCGCTCTGTAACATTACCTACAGCAAACACGTAAAATGAGCAATATTTTGAATGGAGTCTGGTGGAACAGCCTGACAGACAAACAGAAGCCTGCTGGACTCACTGACCCTCAGGATGCCGCTGGGCAGGCTGTCCGAGGACGCCACAAAGTTTCCCGTCCTCCTCAGTAGGTCATCCTCCTCATCTTCATCCTCCTCAGCTTCAGGAACACAGAGACGCAGAGTCTGAGTTTCTGTCGACTGAAAACACTCTTAAAATAATAAAAACATTTTAGATTCTACCTCTCCTCCTCCTCCTCCTCTTCTGGTCGCTGCTCTCCGCCCATGATGGCGTTCCTCCCATCGCCTTCTGGAACCTGAAACACACGCAGCACACGTCCAGGTGTGTTTATAGGTGTGTGTGTGTGCATCTGTGTGCGTGCATACTCACTGCTCCCTCATCCTCTGCTGCAGTTTCTGTTTGGTCATGGTGGACTCTGCCTCGCCTTTCATCAGGTTTCTACGGAAACGGTGCTTCATGTCCACCCTGAAACACACCAACACCTCAGCATCATCACGCGAGTCTTCACTCACCACAATCATCTTTGATTTCCCGCTTTCAGCCTAAAACACGTCTTATTGTGAAACACTCACTCTTCCTCCAGCTCGTCATCCTCGTCCACCCACGCCGCTTTCTTCTCGGCCTGCGGCTCCTGCCGCATTCCGCCCTCATCCTCAGACTCCTTTGCCTCCTCTTCATCTTTGTCCTCCAGCAGCAGGAGTCCGGTTTGGTCCTCGTCCTCCTGCTCAGGGAACAGGAAGCATCAGTGAAAAACCAAAACCTGACCTGAACCCAGCACGATTCATCACCAAGCTCCACAAACCAGACTCCATTCAAAAATTCACCCAGTTTTACAGCATCGTTCAAACGGGAGGTGACCTGACATTAAAGTGTTTCACCACTAAAACTCTTCTTCACCTGGTGCTCAGTTATTCAGCGGGTCTAAGCCAAAGTCCTACACAGTCGTCTTCGTCTTATATATACAAAAGTTTCAGCTTCTGAGCAGGGAAAGAAAAACAAGACTTTTTTTAAATGGAGTCTGGTGGTAGATAACTGTCAGCCTGGTTCACACACAAACAGAGGCAATCTAAATTAGAAGACTTTTAAATGGAGTCTGGCGGTAAACCCAAAGGTTTAATGGTTTGTTGGAAAACTTCGTAACCTTAGTTTTCAGAGTAATATCTGCTCATGCGCACGAGAACAAAAGTCAGGGATATTTTGAACGGAGTTTGGTTGATACAAGTTAAGCTTGAACAGATTACAGACATCGTGGCTGTTAATTAGCCAGCCGAGTTTACCAGAAACACCCCGCAAACTTTTGTAAATGTCAAACTTTGTCTTTACGTAAACAGTTTTGCGCCTGTGCAAGAACATTTGAAGCCGATCGCAGGAAACAGAGTTTTTCAGGTAACAAAGATTTTCGTGACTTTTCTTTCAGGTCAGTTAAACCGAATTTACCACAAATAACTGCGTTTCATGAGAGTTACGGCAGCTCGGTCTCAGAGGCAGAGGTTTCCAGTTAGTGTCCAAAAAAGTTTAAATGAGCTGTTTTTTTAAACGGTCTCTGGTGAGAACGTCACCTCCACGAGTCTCTCCAGCAGCTCCTCCTCGGCCCCGAACACCAGCTCCTCCAGCAGCTTCACCGAGCTGTTCTTCTCCCCCAGCACCGCCAGGTTCTTTACGTTCCTCTGCCGCTCCTCCTCTTCTTCCACCAGGCTAGACTGCGGGAGTTTCGCCCTCTTCTTGGCCGGCTGTTTGCCCTCATCGGCCGGCAGCTTAATGAAGCTCATGTCCTCCATGTTTGTTCCGTCCTCTGCACCAAACTCCAATCAGAAAACTGCGACTTTAAGCCAGCCTCACAACACTTGTAATCCTTTTCTTAGCATGAAGCAGACTGTGTTGCACATGTGGAGACCAGTGCGTGTTTTTTCCCCTCACTCGCAGTGCAATCACGTGCTTCCGGTGAGATGACCTCCGAACCCGGAAAAACAAAGTCCGCCCCCTAGTGATTGAAAGCAGAAATGCCAAAAAGAAAATAGATTTTTAGTTTTTAAACTAACTGTAAACTCAGTCTCCACATAAATATCAAATAATATAATTACTGAATTAATGTTCTGTTTTTTCTAAATGATATTTATTTCCTCAAACCCTATTTCATGTTTAGACTGCTGCTAAAAAATGTGATTTTTGAGCTAACTTTCATGTAATTTCTACACACCATCAGATTTTATAACAGAGCCATAGAAATATTTTGTGAGGAGATGAGACAGGACACAGAGAGTCGCTGAGGAGTTTATTGAGAGCAGAGGAGCATGCTGTTAAACTGGGACTGAAGGTTCAGCCTCAGTGAAGCTGCAGGACAGCCCGACACTATCGTCACTACGGTTACCATCACTACCACCACCCTGCAGCACACGGGTCGCTTTGTTACAGCTTTTAGTAGTTTCTTTACAGAGTCTAACTGTGTGTAAGGCAGAACACAGCAGGCATGGGGCAGGAGGCTCTGCTGCAGTTCAAAATGCATCATCAAAGAACACAAAATCAGACAGTTTGCTATAAAATGGAACGAAGGGTGCAGACTGAGCCGCATTCTGCTGCTGCAGGACCGCAAGCGAAGATCCAGAGAAGAAGAAGAGCCGAAATCTGCTCTGACTGCAAACACCTCAAACCTGAGCACCACATCAGATTCAGTCTCAAACCGCTCATGGGTCACGTGACCAGGATTCAGGACGCGACGGGAAAAAGGCTTCATGTGACAAACAAAACGAGTCATCGAACATGAACGTACGTTTAAAAACATTGAAACAGTCACAAGAAACTGGAAACATGAGTGTGACACGGACACGTTAGAGAAAACGAGGTAAATGAAAACATCCTGATTTTACACATTAGTTTCTCTTTTTCAGCTTTATCAAAAAAATGTAATCGGACTTCATTTCCAGAAATCTCCTCATTTTCTCTAAATGTCATTATTTTAATCAACTCGAGCATTAAATCAAAATTATTTTCAGAGCTTTTTTGAATTAAATGTTTTATCCCATCAAACATTAAAGCATTTCTACTGACAAATTATTCCAACAACTTTCATTAGTATCATTTTTACTTGTGTGAATCTTCATCGCGACTTCTCGACTTCGTCGCTCTCAGATTATTTTACATCGTCAGCTTCCTGATTTGAACCTCAAACAAAACTCAAGATTCAGCTCCTGAAATCAGAGCGAGTGTCGACCTGCTGCTCACACCTGCGCACTCTGCATCATGGGTAATTATTTAACACTGCATGTTAAAAAAAGAAATGTGCTCTCTCACGCACACACAGCTCAGATAAAGACAACATGCACCAGGTTTAGTCTGTAGTTAGAGGGAAGAAAAAAGGAAGGAAGTCCTCGCTGCAGGTGGGAGACTTCCAGTCTGTCTGTGATGGTTTGTTCCATCACCCCCCCACACAGTCCACAACATGGTATAAGCTGCTGATGACCTGCAGCAGGAGTCAGCTGATCCCAGATGAGTTACTCCCACTTGGCACTTAAAGACCCGCCTGCTCACGGACCAGCTCCAGTCTCAGTAAGAGGTCAATGACATCACCACGGCAGGTGATGATGACGAAGCAGTTACGCTGCCATCGTGTCTCCTCACACAGGAAGTGAGTTCCGTTCAGGTCCCGATCCAGCTTCCTACAGGAAACATGAGTTGAAGCCTCGTTAAAGGAGCGACTCAACGTTTCGTCATGGTCTCAGGGACACGACGAGTCTCCTGTCAATCAGCTCCTTGTAGAAGGTTTCCTAAAACGCCGAGCGGCTCCTTTCAGCTCATTCACTGAGTGACTTTGTTCTTGTGTCCTGCGTCCGTGCAGACGTCTGTGAAAACAAAAAGTGCCGGTGCAAAACTAAAAACATGAAAACGGTGCAGAGAGGAGGCTCAGCGCCTCCCAAGCTTCACATTTATCTCGGAGGACTCGTGCACGGACATACTGGCCCTTTAAATCAGGCTCCTCAGTGCTTCCTCCCGCCATCTCTCTGAGACTCGTCAGTCTGTCAGACCTCTCTCAGCCAATCAGCTGTGAGCATAGATGAGGCAGCGATGGAGAAGGCGAGGATGACGAAGCCGGAACGCCGCAGACTTCAGACAGGATGATGGATGTAAGGTGTGTGTGTCTGTGTGTGTCTGCGTCTCTGCGTGTGTGTGTCTGCGTGTTTGTCCGTCCGCGTGTGTCCGTGTGTCTCTGCGTGTGTGTGTGTGTCTCTGTGTCTCTGTGTGTGTGTGTGTCTGTGTGTGTGTCTCTGTGTGTGTCTCTGTGTCTCTGTGTGTGTGTCTCTCTGTGTGTGTGTGTGTGTCTCTCTCTGTGTGTGTCTCTCTGTGTGTGTGTGTGTGTCTCTCTCTGTGTGTGTCTCTCTGTGTGTGTGTGTGTGTCTCTCTCTGTGTGTGTCTCTCTGTGTGTGTGTGTGTGTGTGTCTGTCTCTGTGTGTGTGTGTGTGTGTCTGTCTCTGTGTGTGTGTGTGTGTGTCTGTCTCTGTGTGTGTGTGTGTGTGTGTGTGTGTGTGTGTGTGTGTGTGTGGTCCAGGGTGTGATCTTCCTGGTTCACCTCCCGACCGGAGGAAGGGGAGGAGCTCCTCGCATCACTGAAACAAACAAAAATGTTTGTTAAACTTCTGAGCTCCCCCTGTGTCTGCTCGGATTCTGTTTGTAATAATAATAAATAAATAATAAAACGTGACGGATCCACTGAACCTCTTTCTGTTTCAGCAGAACTTGTCGTTCTAACGTCACTTTCTGTTCTGTGTTATTTTCGTGAATAAACGGACGAATGAAAACAAAGACGTGCACGAGGTCGTACCTCTGTTGGCCTTGCTCGGGTAGATCTTGGTGAAGTGTCTGTACTCGTCCGGAGGAGGGAAGTCGTCCAGAGGATGGAACGAGTACTTGGACTCAAAATCATCTGCAGGAGGACGACACAGAGTCAGGACACGGAAACAGCTCAGAGTGATACAAACAGCTGCGTGTGCGTTTACACGGCTTTACAAATAAAAGGAGAAGAGGGGAGAGACAGGAGGAGGACACAGCAGCGGGGAGACGAATTCAGCTCTAATCAGATCATCAGAGGAAATCAGCAGCAGCTTCATCGACCGCCTGCTGGAGACGGACTCACCCGCAAACGAGCGAGGGACGGAGGAGGAGTGCCCGTTTCGGAGAGGAGGGGGAGGCGGGGGAGGAGCGGCTGGGGTGCGGGTGGGCGGGGGAGGAGGTTTTCCTCGGGTCGGGGGATCGGAAGAGAGGGAGGGGCTACCATGTGTCCTGTAAGGAGGGGGAGGCGGGGCTTCTCTGCCACCAGCCCTCAAGGACGTCTGGACCGGAACCGGAGGAGCTGAGGAGAGATCGACACAGGTGATCGACACAGGTGATCGACACAGGTGACTGTACTTCTGAAAATTGTCTAACAATCAAAAATAATTTGTTAAATTTTTATGAAGTTACAACAATTTCATAATAATTTTTAAAAGAAAAAACGAAACCAAAGGTAAAAAATCTGAATATTTTCAGAACAAGTACGATTAAATAAATTCCATCACATGACGTCCAGAGTTGAACATGATTTGAACTCCCCTGAGGGTGAAAACCTCAGAATCTCTTCTTTTATTCCAGTATTTCCACCTTAAACCCGTCTCTGCATCTAATTTAAACCCTGAGTGTCCACAGCTCGTGTGCTCAGATCACAGCAGCTGGTCTACCTGCTCCATGACTGAAGAGCAGACACACCCACTTCATCACACACTCACTGTTGTAATTACACGTCAGCGAGGAGCTCACAGCCAGAGCGAGCAAGCACACTTTTACTAAGTAAAGCAGCTGAACGGTGTAGTACATGACTTAATAATCGATCAACAAATCGATTTACTCTGCCTTACAGAAACCTGGTTGCAGCAGGATGATTATGTTAGTTTAAATGAATCAACACCCCCGAGTCATTCTAACTACCAGAAACCTCGAAGCACAGGCCGAGGGGGCGGTGTGGCAGCAATTTTTCACACCAGCCTATTAATCAACCAAAGACCCAGACAGACTTTTAATTCATTTGAAAGCCTGATGCTTAGCCTCGTCCACCCCAGCTGTAAACTCAGAAACCAGTCTTACTTGTTATCATCTATCGTCCACCTGGGCCTTACACAGAGTTTCTGTCTGATTTCTCAGACTTTATATCTAATTTAGTTCTGAGCTCAGATAAAATAATTATTGTAGGTGATTTTAACATCCATGTAGATGCTAAAAATGACAGCCTCAACATGGCATTTAGTCTGTTATTAGACTCAATTGGTTTCTCTCAAAATGTAAAAGAACCCACCCACCACTTTAATCACACTCTAGATCTTGTTTTAACATATGCATAGAAACTGAACATTTAACAGTGTTTCCTGAAAACCCTCTGCTGTCTGATCATTTCCTGATAACATTTACATTTACAATAATTGATTACACAGCAGAGGAGAGTAGACTTTATCACAGTAGATGTCTTTCTGAAAGCGCTGTAACTAAGTTTAAGAATATAATCCACCCACTGTTATCATCTTCAATGACCTGTACCAACACAGAGCAGAGCAGCTATCTGAACGCTACGCCAACAGAGGTCGATTATCTTGTTAATAATTTCACCTCCTCACTACGTACGACTCTGGATACTGTAGCTCCAGTGAAAACTAAGGTCTCAAATCAGAAGTACCTGACTCCGTGGTATAATTCTCAAACACGTAGCCTAAAGCAGATGACTCGTAATCTGGAGAGGAAATGGCGTGTCACAAATTTAGAGGATCATCATTTAGCCTGGAGAAATAAAAAAATAAAACTAGACCTGTCTTAGCTAATTATAGGCCAGATAACACCAATGAGTTAAACTGCAGGAATGTCTACAGAACGCAAAACATTATTATTTTAAATAATTTTTTTTATTAAAATGTGTTATATTTGTTAAAGCGTTCATGAAAATAAAATGAACATTTGCTCTTAAATTTCCCATAATGCACCCGGAGCACTATATCTTACTGCCTGTGTAACTTAAGGACATCACCTCTCACCTGCTCCTCTACCTGGCGGCTCTCTAACAGGGGGCGGTGGCCTGTTGGCACCCTGCTGGGAGGGTGTAGGTGACGCTGGAGGAGGTGGAGGGGCAGGGCCTCTGGAAGGGGTGTGGCCCCCTGGTGAGGGGGCGGGCCTCTTGTTGCTGAGTGAGTTGTGGCGCTGTGGCAGCTCGGGTGCTGCCTCTCCACCTGGGCCGTTAGTGATGCGGTATGGTGGAGGGGGCGGGGCCAGAGAGGAAGAGGACACGGGGTTTCCTCCCGAGGTAGGAGGGCGCCTGCTGTTGCTAGGAGATGGTGGGGGTTTGGAGGGCAGTGGAGGGGTGTTGTTGGGGGTGGGGGGAAGGGGCTTCTCTCTGTTGTAAGCGGAGGTGGGAGGGGAGGGGGCGTTACCTCTGCGACATAAGGGAGGGGGTGGAGGAGGGGCAGAGGAAGAGTGTTTCATGCCGGTGGAGGGGGATGAGGCTGTAGAGGAGGGGGAAGAGGGAGAAGGGGATGAAGACAGGTTGGGGAGGGAAGGACGCGGCATGCGAGATGTCTCCATGGGTGATGATGCCTGAGGGGAGGGGCTCTCTGCATCATCATGGCGATGGCTGGGAGGGCGGGGCGCAGCAGCCCGAGTGGAGGGAGAGCGACCGACGGCGCCATCTATGGAAAATATGGAAAGGTAACTTTACAAACATCTAAAACTTTATTAACACCCGTTTATTTTTATTTGTAAATTAAATAAAAATAAATAATAAAAAAAAATATATCATTAAAATTTGACAAGATTTTTTATAAAAACAAACAAAAAAAATATGAAAACAAATAAAAACCAATCTGAAATTGAAAAAATACAAAGTGACAAAGTAGCAAATGACCTCTCACCTCCGACTGGCCTCAGTTTGGGAACTCCGCCTGTGAACAGGCCTCCGATTGGTGCAGCACAACCAGATGGACTGCCTGCTCCGCTTCCATTGGCTCCTGCAGCTGCTGCTCCACCTCCTTTCGGCTCTGAGAACCACAACCATCGGACAGATGAGTGAGGGCTCCGCCTCCTGAGGGTGGGACATCACTGCTTTACACCGACACCACAGCTACGACACTAACGTGACGATGGGATGGATTAGTGCGCGAGGTAGGATGCAGGTGAGGTCAGGAGACTGCCACAGGTGAGATGAGGTGAGATGAAGTGAGACTTTAAGTTTAAGTGTTTTACGCTCCCACGCAGCTCCGATGACATCATCGCCAGCACAACAAACAGTCGAAAACACATCGATTATAACCTATTACATCACAGTGACATCATCAGGGCTGCATCAGTCAGGAACAAACGGGAGACATTGTATCCGTCAGGTAGGGCGAAAGAGGAAGGAGTCACGTCACCACCATCAGACCAGACGTCATGATGACTGAAAACATGCTACAGGAAGTAGATGTAAAGTTGGTCTGAAGTGTGGCCACGCCCACCCGTGAGATAAAATGTCTTTATTTCACCTTTACCTGAAGGCTCATTCTGCTTCTAAAGTTAGCACCGCCCCTTTTCCATGCTCATGAAGCCAGTGGGTTAACGAGGCGATGTTAGAACAAATAAATTCACCTCCAATCCTGCAGTTCCTCTACCATCCAGTAGAGGCAGCAGTGAGTCAGAGTTTGCATTGTTAGGGGCGGGGCCTGAGTGTAAACCTCTCAGACACTGAAAGGAAAGCCTACTGACTTCAAAGCGAGGAAACAGGAAGTGGAAATGCTAACTCGAGTTGTAGCTGGTCTGAGCACACGGGTACAGGAAGCAGAGCAACCCTTCAGCAGTGAAAGCAGCAGGATGACCGAGCTGTGCAGCCCTCGGCAGGCTTCATGCTGTAGAGGAAGGTCAGAGGTGTCTGCCGCCCACTTGTCCCGCTGCAGGTTAACAAGGTGTGTCTGCGTACGAGCTAAAAGCTAACTGATCCCGCTGCACGCTCTCAGTTTCACTCCTGAAACATCCACCCGCTGTGGACACGTTCTGGGTTTCTACTTTACAGTCGAGACAAAATTTCTTTGCACACAGCTGTCGTTATAAAAATGTTCTGGAGAGGTTTCAGTCTGGTTTTAAAGCTCTGTCCAAGGGTTTTCCCTCATAGTGGTTCAGGACTTTCTCTGCGAGCTTTGGCTATTTCACGTCTTCTTCAGTTCCCCTTACTTGTGGTGTTCCTCAGGGTTCCATATTGGGCCCAATTTACTCTATTTATATGCTGCCTCTAGCTAACTTTCACATAACGAATATAACACTTGATTGATACGCTGATGACACTCAGACTGATGAGAAGCTGCTCTGCTCCAGTAAAAGCCTTCAGTGTCTGGATGGCCTCTAACTTCCTAAACGTTTCGTAGCAATCGCAGCACTTTAACTCTCGCCTGCAGTCTTCAGCCTTTTATTAAGTCGCACGTTAAAAATTTGGCAGTTATATTTGACAATAACTTCACCTTTAAAATACAGATTAGCTCAGTTGTACAAACTGAGGCTTTTATCCAAGGTGGGATCATTTTTATCTTTTGGACAGTTGTAACTTCTCATACGTTGCAGTTAGTCGGACCTGCCTTGTAAGACTGCAGTCGGTCCAGATTGCTGCAGCTCGTCTTCTGACACAAACTAAAAGACGTGAACATTTTCCCCGATGCTCGCCGTCTTCACTGGCTCCCTGTTCACATCAGAATTGATTTTAAAATTGTACTGTAGACTTAAAGCCCTGAACGGACAGGCTCCTGGGTGTTTAATCGGACCTCTTGCAGCCTTCTGCACCCTCTGGATCTCTTAGATCAAAGGATCTTTTGCTTTTAGCCGTACCCAGTTCGAGGCTGGTTCACGGAGGCGATCGAACGTTTGTGGTCGTGGTGCCTTAACTGTGGAATAATCTCCCCCCACACATCAGACAGGCTCCGACTGTCAATCTATGGTATTCACTGCCTTTTAATACACTTTGAGAGTTATTTGGTATTTCTGTTCAGCACTTTGGTCAACGTTGCTGTTGGAGTTAAATGTGCTACATAAATAACAACGACAATGATCCTGCTGATCGGTGTGTGATAGGGCGGCTTTCAGTCGCCCGACAGAGTCTACGCAGGAAACGGCGAGCACGGCTTTCAATGACACGTTATAGAGTTTTAGAAACATTCCTGTTCTGCAAACCAGCATCAGGCCAGGACATCAGCTCCACTGACAGGTGAGCGCTCAGCCGTGTCGCGTACGTGCGGTCGCGAGTGCGTCGATGGTTTGGGATGAAACTGTGGGTGGCGTGGACGGCAGACATTTACAGAGCAGGAACACACACAGCAAAGCAGAAAGCATCATCAGGTCATCAGCAGCTGTGCAGGAAGCTGCAGCATCTGTTTCAACAGCCGCTCCGTCACCTGCCCACCGAGCCCGCACGCCACCGCCGTGGTGCAACTTTAACCTGAAGTCTGAACTCGGCGGAGAAAGGAAGAGAAGTTAGAGCACAGACATGACGGAGGTTCAGGGTGAAGCCGACACAGACAGAACGGATCAGATGAGGAGAAACAGGAAAAGGTGGAACAGAAACAAACAGGAAGTCAGAGCCGGAGGGGACACGGCGTGTGTGTGTGGAGGTCAACTGTGAGCCCGATGACGGGCAGGAGTCACGGCCACTTTCAGAGCCGCCCGTCAAACAGACGACGAGCCGTCTACAGACGGAGGAGCAGCAGCAGAGCGATCGCTCCTCCAGTCTTTCAGCTCATGCAGTCCGTTTCAGCCTGCTTCTACAAACTGACCGAGCGCGCGTCAGAGGCTGCTGCCGGCCGTCTCTGCCTGTACAGCTGAAGCTGTTCACACCTCGCCGCCACCGAGGGTGCGCAGAAGAAGAGTCGAAGCTCTGACGCTCTCTCCAATCCCAACACTGATACCAGATTAATCACCTGCGTCCTCGCTGTGACGTCACACTGACGACGAGCGTGTTTGTGGACCAGTGTGTGACAGCTCCAGGAGGAACGGGGTTTCCTGCACAGGCTGGATCTTCAGGGGTGACCGCATATAAGCCCGAAGGACCCGGGTCACATTTAAACGCCGTCTGTGCGGCTGCTCCTGCTGGCCAGCAGCAGAAACACAAGCAGGTTCGATGAATTACCTGCGTGTTACCTGCCTGCGCTCACTTCCTGTTTCAACTCTGCTGAGCGTTTGTCCTGAAACATGTTTAAACTTTATTTTGGCAACTTTGGAAAACAGATCCCAGAACAGGAGTCTGTGGTGTTAATGCGCAGGGTCTGAACTAAAGCGCTAGCACTAACAAGTCACACACGCGTGGCCCACGCCATGTTTACACACATCACAGGCTGAAGCGTGAGCTCATGACCGGGGCCGTATCAGGACCCCGTGCCCCCCCACAGGTTTAGTTATTCATCAGGATGAGTGTGAGGCGTGCTCCGCTGTGCAGGCAAGTTTAGGTCAGCTCTGATCTGACTGCGTCTGCTGGTCACATGGTTATGAGCGATCAGCTGATTTTAGACGCAGGAATCTAAAGGAAGCGCTCCGTAGCTGAGCTTAGCACCCCCAGGACCCCGTCGGGGGGTAAACCTTCAGCTGATCTGCTGACCATCAGGTCAGCTGACCTCAGCGGGTCTGGCCCCGTCTGCCCCTCTCCCTCGGTGGACAGGAAACACGGCGGCTGTTTCAGGCTGCGCTCGGCCTCCTGCACGCTGACTCCAGTACCAGAGAAGATGGCGTTCTTACTCTCCAGCGACAGCGTGGGGCTCTTATCTCCGACCGTCTTCTTCTGCTCCTCAGACGGCGCCCCCTGCTGTTTGGGCAGGCTCTGCTGCTGGTGTAGGTACTGGTATAAGCGAATGTATGGGTGCTCAGTGGGGGTTGTTTGGCTCTTTGGTGTCTGAGTCTTACTGTCGAGCAGCGGGGCGCTGCGGTCGTTTACCACCGCCACCTTCTTCAGCTTGGCGCCTTTGCAGATGTCCGACAGCAGCGCGCCACGACCTTTGGCCTCCTCCTTGCTCAGCTTCGGGGGGCTGGTATTAGCCTTTTGAGAGATGGAGGTGGAGTTAAATAACCAGACTGTGACATGCTGCAAGTCTTCTCAGGCTCACAGGTTATGAATGAGAGAAAGCTCACCTGGCTGAAGGTGGGGGGAGGCGGGGGTCCCCCAGGTGGAGGAGGAGGTGGAGGAGGGATGGGCATCCTGCAGCTGATACAACACACACCTGATCACCTGAAACACAGACACACAATCCGATCAATACCTTCCTGACAATGCTGTTCTTCTTTGTCTGCTCGTTCACACTACAAATAAAATGCGACAGCAAAGGCGCTCTAGTGTGAACGCTCAAAGCAGCATGCGCACAAGAAGACGTCACACACAACGCGCTCCGTTTAGACCAAACAAACAGTGTTTGACTGTTTCTGACTTTACGTTTCCCAGTTTTGCTTTAAGTTATAAAGTTATCTTGTTATTTACATTTGTCCTAATAATGATCCTTACTGCTGTTTTAGAGGAGCGCTGCTTCTAGCTGCAGATTTCTGTCAGTCTGCAGATTATACAGAACAAATAAAATGTTCACGTTTCTCCAACATTGTCTTCCCAACAGTTTCACTGGATGGATTCAGCACCACATACGAAAGTGACCCAGATCGGATTTGAAAATATCGGATTTGCGCCGTTCACACTGTCAGACCATGATCGGATAGATGGTCGCATAGGGTCAGAAACGTCAGATTTGATGCGCTTTCGCCTGCAGTGTGAACGCAGCCTATGTGTCAGAGATGAGCGGCTGCTCCTGTGATGGAGGCCTGAACCCTGAGGCTTCAACCTGGATTCACCTGGTGGCTTAAACCAGTTTTCTGTTGGTCAAACCTGAACTATTGAACAGCTTCTCTGCCTCCACTGGACCCCACCAGCCCGGGTCCGGGGGCGGGGGGGTTGGCTCCGGACTAACCGGCCCGGGTCTCTCTAGGATGCTGGGCTAACGATTCATCCTCCTCACCGCGCTCCCCTCCAGCTGTGTGCACAGTGACCAACATCTATCCGTGCAATCCTCCCCCCGCAGAGGCTGATCAGTATGCGGAGTTAGCTCCATCGCGAGCCCAATCTGCTAGCTCAGCGCTAGCATGCGCGTTAGCTTTGAGCACATTCGGACAGGTGAGGTGAATAAACGGTACCTGTGAGCGTCACCGCGTCTCTGTGGCCTAGCTCATGCTTCTCTCGGTTCGCTGGCTGCTTTCTCACTCTCGGAGTCTCCGCCGTGAGGACCGTAACTCCGCCGTTAGCCTCAGCTCTGCAGAGATTTCTTTATTTTTCTCTACAAGAACACGTGACCTGCTGCTGCACCTGCGCATGCTCACTAAAATAACGGCATTCTGCCATTCTTATTACACAATTACAAGTTTAAACCCATTTCCCTTTAATAAAGACAAATGAGCGCATTTATAAGATTATTGTTATTTTATTTTGTAGTGAAGGAGGACATGCAGAGGGTTAGAGGAGAAGGAGAAGCAGAGATTCGTTTTGATCTCTTTTAACATGAAGTTCCCGAAATCAAATGTTGTCTTGATCACGAGCGTTCAATCAGAATATTATGAGTTTATAATATCAAATAAAATGTATATCAAGTAAATTTTTAAAGAATCTCAAAAACAGCAATCATTTTCTCTATTCATAAAACACATTTAAACGTCTTTTTAAAATTCTTTCGGGTAAAGACTCTTGACCCTTTGTAAAAATGTAAAAGTTTAAATGTAATACACCAGTTTGTACACTCTGTTCTCACTCGACTCCATGTTTTACCTGAATGACCTGACGTGGCTCCTCCCCCTCTGCGTCAGGATTAGTTAAACCTGAAAAAATACGTTTTTATTGTTTAGTATTTTGTTTCTTTCGAAGGCAAAAAAAAGAAGATGTTTACTTTATAATAAACTTGTTACTTATCGTAGCTAAATTTTATTTTCACAAATGCAAATACAGTAACAAAAAGCCTAATTTTAAACATTACTATAATGATGTTTTATGTTACATAAAATTGATTCGTGGATCACTTAACAAAAAGGCTGTGAAAACTATTACTATTTGTAGTAATTACAAATTATTTGAATGTATGTAATTCTTTGTATTACACCCCCTGGCATATGTTCATTTTGTTCTTGTTGTATAGTCAAAGGAGCTTGCAGAGAAAAGCGTCTGGACTTCTTTAAGTTGCTTGAAGACGTTTCACCTCTCATCCGAGAAGCTTCTTCAGTTCTAAGGTCAAATGGTGGAGAGTCCCAGATATAAACCTAGTGGGAGTGACCCCCCACAGAGGGACAAAAGGACCCCTGATGATCCTCTAATCGCCTGAGCCAAGGTGGGAAACTGGGTGTGGGTCCCAATCAGCCAGAGTTTCGGGTGAGTTCATTGTGAAACCTGGCCCCACCCTATCATGTGATTTCCTGAGGTCAGATGGCCCAGGATGTGAGTGGGCGTTAAGGCGTCTGGGAAGGATCTCAAAACTGGATTATAGGTGGCAGGGAGTTGGTGTCGTAAACCCCGCCTCTGTTCAAAGATGGTCGCTCACAGTGGACATAGATGGCTTCTTTCACTCCTCTTTCAAACCATCTGTCCTCTCTGTCCAAAATGTGAACATTGGCATCCTCGAAAGAGTGACCTTTGACCTTTAGATGCAGATGGACTGCTGAGTCTTGTCCTGTGGAGGTGGCTCTTCTGTGTTGTGCCATGCACTTGTGAAGTGGCTGTTTGGTCTCTCCAATGTAGAGGTCTGGGCATTCCTCGCTGCACTGTACAGCATACACCACATTGTTAAGTCTGTGTTTTGGCGTTTTGTCTTTCAGGTGAACCAGTTTCTGTCTGAGCGTGTTGCTGGGTCTGAAATGCACCGGGATGTCATGCTTGGAGAAAACTCTCCTGAGTTTCTCTGATACACCGGCTACATAGGGGATGACAGTGTTGTTGCGTCTGTCCTTCTTATCCTCCCTCGCTGGTGTCTGGTCTTCTTTTCTCTGCCTCTTTGCTGACTTTAAGAACGCCCATTTAGGATAACCACATGTTTTAAGTGCTTCCTTTACATGTGTGTGTTCCTTCTTTTTCCCTTCAGGCTTAGAGGGAACATGTTCTGCCCGGTGGTGTAGGGTCCTAATTACTCCAAGTTTGTGTTCCAGAGGGTGATGGGAGTCAAACAGGAGGTACTGGTCCGTGTGTGGGGGTTTACGACACCAACTCTCTGCCATCTATATTCCAGTTTTGAGATCCCTTCCCAGACGCCTTAACGCCCACTCACATCCTGGGCCATCTGACCTCAGGAATTCACATGATAAGGTGGGGCCAGGTTTCACAATGAACACACCCGAAACTCTGGCTGATTGGGACCCACACCCAGTTTCACACCTTGGCTCAGGTGATTAGAGGATCATCAGGGGTCCTTTTGTCCCTCTGTGGGGGGAAACTCCCACTAGGTTTATATCTGGGACTCTCCACCATTTGACCTTAGAACTGAAGAAGCTTCTCGGATGAGAGGTGAAACGTCTTCAAGCAACTTAAAGAAGTCCAGACGCTTTCCTTTGCAAGCTCCTTTGACTACGATGACCTGGATGACTGAGAACCTTCACAGACATTCTGGTTGTATACATGTTCTGTATACTGTTTCTCAATAAAGTTTAATAATTGAAAAAAAATGTTAACGTTTAAACCCTTTTATTTCATGGGTGCTTTTCAAATTTGAGCTTCCCTCCCTCCAAGACATCTACAGGAAGCGGTGCCTGAGGAAAGCGGGGAGGATCATCAAGGACTCCAGTCACCCCAGCCATAAACTGTTCAGACTGCTTCCATCAGGAAGGAGGTTCTGCAGCATCCGGTCCCGTACCAGCAGACTGAGAGACAGCTTCTTCCACCAGGCCATCAGACTGCTGAACACGTCATAGACACCTCAGCTTCACTACTGGAACTTCAACATTATGCACTCCATACTGTACAGTAATGCCACTGTTTTGCACATGTCTCACTCTGTATATTTTATTTTATATATTCTATTCATTGTTTACTCTATTTAATTTGTAAAATATGTGTACACACACACACACACACACACACACACACACACACACACACGTAGAAAAATATTTAGTATACACATCCAGAAATGCATATACTATTATATATTGTACATATATTTATTAGTTTCAGATGTAGCCATTCTTGTATTTTGCTTGTTTACATTCTTGTATTTTGCACAACTCTGTTGCTTGTGAAGCTCGCACACAAGAATTTCACTCACATGTGCTGTACCAATGTACCTGCACATGTGATGTGACAATAAAAGTGAAAAAAAAAAAAATTTTCACCGCTGAGCGTCGCTGTCTTCAACACGATGATTGGCTTAGCTGTCTGTAGCGTCACTGTCAGAGAGCCAATCAGCTCCCGGGTGGGAGCGCGGATATTTGAAAACAGAGATGGCGGCGGTGCGAGCGTAAGTCTGAAAATATTTAATATATTGTGATCAATCTCATCAATAAATGTTTGTTTCCACTCCAGAAACCTTTTCACACGTGAAGCGTGGGTCACGCGACTGTTTTCTGCCTCGCGTGATGAAATAAAACATTGAAAATCTGAAGTTTATTAGCTGTTAGCAGCTGAAGCTAACGGTCTGCGTCACCGAGGGTTCAGTATTGACGTTTGTTCGTTTGTTTGTTTGCTGTCAGCGTGCTTCGGCGTTGTGATCCGGCCCTGCTGGAGCCCCGCGGAGAACCGGAGCCGGACTGCGACCAGGCGGCGCGGATGGTGCTCTTCCTTACGGTCTGTGGCAGAAAATAGTCCGCCTACACCTCACAACACATCAGAGTCCTCGCAAAACGCACAAAACCCTGACCTCTGACCCCCACTGAGGGAATAGTTAAACCGTAAACAATGAAATGGAGAGCAGACCCTGAGTTGGCTCAGTCGCAAGTTTTCAAGTTTCTCACCTGAGTGAGGCCAGCCTGTCAGAGCGGACTTCAATCAGTGTTCATACCAGAGACAGCTGATACTCACACACGCAGTTACTGAGCAGTTTCCTCTGTGTGTGTGTGTAACACGTCACCGTGCTACAGCCATCCTTGCAATGTTAGAATAAAGTAGAGGAGGTGTTCAGCAGCTCCAGGCTGACAGCAGAAACAGACGGGGGTCTGATGAAAATCACCACAAATACATGAAGTGCAGCTACGAGGCTGAGAAACGTCAATAAGGAGAGACGCTGGCGGAAGGCTTTGCTTTGTCTGTTCTCATTAAAAATGGCTGCCGTGTTACATGACCCACAGGCAGCAGGGTGGAGCGTGCCAGTGGTTCAGTGAGCTGAGCTTCAGTCAGTCTTCTTCCTCATGCTCAGGATCCAGATGTTTTGGTGTGTTTGATAAAGTCCACAGTGCTAACAGAACACACACACTGTGAGTGTTTGTTTATGGAATATGTTTCGTATACCTGTGCTCCTGTGAGTGGGTATGAACACTGAGCCCCGTCAGTGTGTCACCCTCATGTTTCTATGATGTTGTTTTATTGTTTATTTTAAGTTGGCTCTAATTTCTGTGTGACATCATCTCTTTTATGTTGTATTTACTACAATCAGCTGACAGATCAAAACAGTCCCTGAAATCGTCCTGTCACGTGTGTTCAGGACCGCCGTCGCATGCAGAAGGTTCTGTGGCGTCAGCTGTTTGTCCTCGACTCCATGATGTCACTGCTGGAAGGACTGGAGTCTGCCCAGCAACTGATGGCACAGTCCTGCCCCCCCCAACCAGGTACACACACTGTGGTGCTGTCTCACCTGGAAAGAACACAAAGAAAGTGACTTACTGTGTGTGTGTGTGTGTGTGTGTGTGTGTGTGTGTGTGTGTGTGTGTGTGTGTGTGTGTGTGTGTGTCAGAGGGTGGGGCTCGGGGCAGGTGGAAGGCCCTGAAGGTGGAGAGCAGGTCAGGGGTGGAGGAGACCGAGGCGCTGCTCAGATCTCTGCAGGACAGAATCCAACAGATCCACGACAGACGACACACACTCACACAGCTGGTTCAGCATCTGCATAGCAAGGTCACACACACACACTTGATTTCATATCTTAGTGGGGGCATCTCATTGACATGATGCTGTAACTAACTGTAACTCTGACACTAAAACCATATTTTGAGCCTCAAAATGTCTTCAATCTTGTGGGGACGGACATCTGGTCCCCACAAGTACAGTCACATTCCAATTTTGGTCCTCAGAAAGACATCTAAACATGGTATCCACACGCACGCACACACACACACACACACACACACACACACACACACGCACACACACACACACACACGCGCGCGCACACACACACACACGCACACACACACACGCACACACGCACACACACACAGGTTAACGTCAGTCACTAAGAGTCGAGGAGGTGAAACATCAGGTAATCTTGCTTTTCTTTGTCGCCTCATCCTCTCCTCTCCTTGTCTCCTCCTGCCCTTGTCTCCTTGTTCCCTGCAGAGGCAGCAGAGTGAGCAGCTGGAGTCGTCTCTGCTGAACGCCCAGAATGCTTTGCAGTCATGTGACCTTCAGCTGGCCCAGTTGAGGGCGGAGTCAGAGGTGATGCTCGGTCACCTGATCGAGTGGCAGCGACTTAGAGACGAGTGAGTGCCACAAAGTCACGTGACTCTATTGAAGCCCTTGTGATTGGTCGCTAACCTGACTTCCTGTCACCTGGCAGGCTGCAGGTGCACGTCAGCACCACGCAGGACGTCATGCAGATCAACCTGCTCGCCTTCAACCAATCAGAGCTGTGTGTGGAGCTCAGGCCACGCACCTCTTCTGACTTGTTGTCCAATGAACTGGAGCCGCTGAGGCTGTCAGTCACCTGGAGTCATGACGACCGCTTCAGACTGCAGGTAAGGACACAGGTGTGCGTGATGTCAGGTTTCCTCCGACACTAAGAACTGTTAGTCAATCAACAATCAATACTCATTAAAACTGATTGGATGTCACAGATGCGAGGGGTGTCTTACAAACTGTAGATCAATCGATCCGTGAGTATGTGTAGCCCAACTTCAAATAGAGCGTGATGAAGGCGTCTGATCCTCAGGTGAGCGAGGGGACGGCGGACCTCGCGGAGGACAGCCTGACGGGCCGACGGGTAGAGCTGAGCGCCGCCCTGCTGGAGGTGATGCGGTGTTATGTTGGGCAGGCCGAGCTGTTGTCTGAGATCCAGAGCCTGCGGTCCAGGTGAAGCGCTGACCAATTATTGAATTGACGTGGGCGGGGCCTCTTTCCCACGGCGTTTAATCACCATCTGTCTTTCAGCTTCGCCATTGACTGGCACCCCGCCCAGCGCCTCCTCGTCTACCTGAAGACGGCATCGCTGGTGTGTCATCTGGAGGTGGAGGAGGGATACCCGCGCGTGGGGCGGGCGCGCCTGCTGTCCGTTCGGCGGGACGGGCAACATGTGGACACATCTGGGCTGAAGGTAACAGGAAGCTGCTTCACAGTCTGCTTTTAGGTGAAATTATCGCGTTTCAGGTGTGTTAGTACGCGAGGCTTGGAGTCTGGGGAAGTAAAGGATGCTTGAGACGCCGTGGTTACCCTGCACAGGTGGGGCGTGACACCACCTCCACCTCCCAAAGACCGCCTCAAACATTCATCTCAGTGGTTTTGATTTCACCTCGTGTGTTCTTGCTCCAGCTGCAGCGTCTCACACGAACGTGTGTGTGTGTGTGTGTGTGTGTGTGTGTGTGTGTGTGTGTGTGTGTGTGCGTGTGTGTGTGTGTGTGTGTGTGTGTGTGTGTGTCTAAGCCTCCCAGCGGTGAGCTGCGTCTGACCGAGTGGTTGGTGTTTCTCTACAGCAGTCCTCTCCTCTGAACGACGTCTTCCTCCTGTACAGTTTCCTGTCTTCTCTCACACATCCACCGGGGGTCGCTCTCTCACCTGCACATGTGTTACCTGCCCTGAAGTGTTTTTGTCTGTGATCACATGACATGAAAATAAACCTCTGCCTGCAGGACAAACTGGGTGTGTGAAACATGAAGTTTGTCTCTGATAAATAAAGAAGTTTATAGAATTTACAGAAGCATCAGTTTCACACAGAAGAAGCAGAAACTTCATTTTTAAACTAATAAAATGTACTCTAACAAAGTTCTGTTTGCAGTCAGTTATAAAAGAATAAGAAAAACTACTGAAAATAAAAACGTATAAAAAATGTTTAGGGAATAATGCAACTGTCAGTAAATATGTCAAATTAAAGGAATATTTGTGAGAAAAAATAAACCAATTATTGGAGGATTTTAATCAATAAAAGCATGTTTGCAGAGTAAAACCATTTTTGTTTTTAATAGAAAGGCTGTTTTTAAAAGCCCATTTCTGCTTGAGCTGGGTCTGTTTTTAAATGTAAACTTAAAAAAACCATGTTTGAAAACATTTCATGAACTTCTTTCATTTATAATCCAGCAGAAAAAAATGTTCATTCAATTCTTCAGCTGAAGCTTTTATTTTGTAAAGCTGCCACCGGGAGTCGCTGTTTCCTTTCGTGTTGCTGTCTGCTGCTTCCCAGCATGCACTGCTACACCGATACTGTACAACGTGACGTAAGACACACACGCATGTCCGCGTGATTAGATAACATGTCGGGGACATGTCACGCCGTCAGAAACCAGACAGAGCGGCTCCTGAAGGAAAACCGAGCACAGCCCGCGGGAAGACTTCCTGCTGCTGACACACCGGGTCACGTGTTCTCATAGAAACACGGAAACAGCCACGGAGCTCACGTGTGTCTGCAGAACATGCAGGTTTAACAGGTTTAACGTTTCTCACTGGGGCTTGGTTCAAATGCACGGAAGTGTAAAATCAGCCAAAACTTAAACGGAGTTTGGTGTAACAAATAATTCTAAATTACAGCCTGTAAAACTGATGCTCTTGGGCACATAGTTAGATTTTCACTGATCTTTGGTCACAGCAAGGTGTGGAAAGGTCCACCCGGAGTCTGGTGAGAGGACAGTGGAGTAAAAGCAGCTGCTGGTTAGTGTATGCACAGGAGTCCGGCTGAAGAATGAGATTACTGCAGATCACTGTGGAGTTTCCCCTCCACGCACATCTCACCCACTCTTAATACAGCGGAACGTGGACGTGTGTGACTGCTGCTGAGTCACCAGTAGGAAACTGACATCAGGAAAATATCTGAGTGGACTAAGTGAAGGATTCTGTTCGTGTTTAAAATGAGCACAAATGTGAATGGAGTTTGGTTTGAGGGTTAGCGTACGAAAGCCAGGCTGCTTCGTGTTTTTGCTCCAAGCATTTACTGATTGTCAGCATCTCCTCAGATGAGCAGACGGTTTGAGACGGCTGCCAGACGTAATAAAAGCAGCTATTATTAGCTGTAAATACACGTATATGCGTGGAGTCTGGTGCGTCAGTGAAGGAGCTTTAACCCTGATAAACACGTAACTGTAAAAGTGAACGTGTGAAAACGGAACATTTTTGACTGGAGTCTGGTGGAGACTGCTTCCACGCGAAAACATCATCACCATGCAGGTGTGGTTATGAAGCATGCGCCTGCAGCTCAGTGTCACACATACAAACAAGTGTGCAACATCTCAGTTTGTGTTATTGTTTATTGCCTGACGACCTCCTCCTCCTGCTGTGGACCTCCTCCTCCTGCTGCTGCTGTAAATCAGTGATCAGAGTGATCCGTTGTCACGGTGACGCACCACACGGCTGTAAACGTGTTATATAAGTACGCACAGCACTAAAAGGAAGTGATGTGCGAGTCCATCTGAAACTGGGACACAGTGCTCGTCTCCGCCCGCTGGCTGCTCATTGGGCAGTGGGGATGCTGAGATCGAGATGCAGCTGGCCAATCAGAATCCAGAAAGTGGAAGTTTGATTATGAGGCTGCAGTTCGACCTACTTTCTCCTCAGAGTGACTCACTTTCTCCTTCTTCTCCTGCTGTCCCACTGACTGCTGAAAGCTCAGAGCCAACAGGACACTAACCTCCAAAAACCCACCAATCACGATCAGCTTCACCTCATGCTGCTCAGACACACGTGGATGTCTGTTTGTCACAGTCTGCGGCTCTAAAATCAGTGAAAAAGTCAAAGGAGTCTGGTGAAGGAGAAAGCTGGCGCTGCTGTATTTACAGCCTATAGTTCATATGAAATATGTTTTTCATTTGTTTTAATTAATAAGTCATCAACGTGTCTCGTTTTTATATGAAACATTAAACATTTAACCTGAAATTACACATGAAATATTTTTTCTTTTCTTCTCATACTTTACAGTTCACAGAGAGATAAATATGTGTGATGGTGAAGAGACGATGTTAGATGTTGTATTTCAGTGACTGTAGTGCAAGGCACAAAAACGCCACCAGAGGGCAGACTGTGCCGCTGAGCTCAGACCCACTGGAATATAACCCTAAACACCTTTATATTCCACTAATAAAGGTGAGCTAGGTGACACAGACGAAGCTTCGTGTCTAAATAAACTAGAATAAACCCAACATGGAAGCACTGAGAGCTGCAGTTCCTGTGGTGCCCAGCAGAGGCAGCAGTGAGTCAGTCCCATAGACTTCCGTGTCAAAATAAACTCATTATTAGGGGCGTGGTCTCTTTGACTGACGGACGGATGGGGATTTGGCGCTACTTAAATAAAACTGATTGTTCAGTTTTCAGATTTTTTTTAAAAGTTTTTACTGTAGTAAAATGAGTTTTTGTGACTGTTAGTCCCAACATCATGAGCTGCTTTACAGCCTCCTCAATTTTGATTTGGGGCGTGAAGAGAGCACATACAGCTGCTGCGGTACAATAACAGAGAGCTCGAATCAGGCTCTTCTACAGCTACATCACCCGCTCTACAGCTGCTGCAACTACAACCAGCAGCAGCTTGAGTCTGTGACATCAAACCCTGCCACTACAGCATCTCCACCAGCCGCTGTAACTGACTCCAGCTTCTCCTCCGCTGCTGGTGGGTAAAATGAGCTTCGCTGAGAGAAAACTGAAGGTCGTTTTACTTCAGCTCAGACTCGTCCAATCATCAGTCCATCGCAGTAACGTCTTTATGATCAGTGTGAATATTATAGATTCAGGACGACTCATGTGTGCATATATTTATATATCATTTTTATATAACGTCTTTACAACATAAACCACAGATTAAAACACATCAGAGATCTTCTTTCATCAGGTGCACTTCCTCGCTCGTACATACTTTAATAGTCACGATATCTGCACAGGCATATATTCATATTAACCAAAAATAGTTGTGTACAACAGATCTCAGGGAAACAGTTCAAGTATAGCTGGATCTTTGTGTTCATGGCTATGTACAGTTTCTTTACAGAACATCAGCTGCATAAGGTTTGTCTGAGGCGTCGCCAGGTCACGCCCCGCCTCCTCCATCTCTGTAGTAGGTGGAGTCATCATTCCGGGCGCTCCACAGTTTGGAAGTTCAGGATGAATCAGTTCGTACTGGAAGAGTTTCTGTTTCCTGCAGAGTGGAAGTGGAGGCCGCCGCAGTCACAGATCGCCGGCCGCTGAAAATCGAAGGAGCTGATCCCAAAGTCCTTAAAATCATTAAAAGCAGCTGGATGCGTCCAGATGTTTGAAAGAGCTACTTTTAGTGTGCATCTGTCTCCAGCTGGGAAAACTTTCAAATTAAAAGCGTCTGAACTCATCATGAACGTTAACGAAGCTAAAATCAGACAGAATGATGACATCAACAGGAAGTGGAAGTGAAGCTGAACGAACAGGTTTGTCCTGTGTGAGCTTGTCAGTTAGCGTACTGTCGTCGTCCACGTCCTTCACGCTTCTTTCTTTTGTCTTTCAGACTTCCTGCTGGCGACGCTCCAGTAAAGTCAAAGAACTGGGCTGGCTAGGCTAAGCTAACGGATTGGGCTTACACAGGTTAAAATAGTGTGGTTTAAAAATGGCAGCCTGCTCCTTTAAAACATCAACCAGCTGTTTTAAAGCAGACTTTTATTTTGGCGGGGAGACGCATGTCTTGCAAAGTTCTGCTGATGACATCATCATCCTGCCAGTCCGATGCGGTCTGGATGACGCTGCGATGTTAAGGGCTGGAGAGCGTGGCGATGCGGTGACATCGCAGTGATGTCATCAAACGTCGATGCGGAAGGACAGCAGCTTCTCAGAGTGCATGTTGTTGAGCGTCCGCAGATCTGGCAACTTCAGCAGCAGTTTGGTGAAGCGTGGCGAGTCCACGTCGAGGTGCTCGCTCTCTGGGGCGACGGGCGACTTGTTGACCAACGAGCGAAGAGCGCGGATCAGATTCTCCTGCAGCTGCTCCACCGACGCCACGTCTTCGATGCCGGAGCGGTCTGAAACCACACGGAGAGGGCAGGTCAGCGAGCAACGGGCAACCACTACATCTGCAGCAACTGCAACAACTGTTACGTCTACAACTACTGCAACTGAACCAAACCCGGTGACTACTCCACCCACTACATCTACAGCAACAGCTGCAACTAAACAGTTTAAAAACAAACTCGACATGTGCAACTTCGACACACAACAACCAAAAATTATTAACTATGCAACTAAACACAAGACATCAACTACGGCAACAACATCTACATACGCCGCTGCTACCTAAATCACTGCAACCACGACGCTTCACTTACAGCAACAGCTTGAACAAACGGTACCTTTTGCAACTACACCAAAACTTGGCACAACCTGCAACTCAACAAGTTGGTGCAACTACAGCAGCAACATGGAGAAACGTTTCTCCTCTGAAAACATCCAGATGAAAGAATCAACTTTTAGCGATTTCCTTATCTGGATGATTGAACGTGCATCGAAAACAACAACAACAGCTAAACCACACAAACTCGGGCTACACCTGCACTCGCCGTAGTTATGTGCTACAAACAGGAAGTTGATTTTCTATACTTCCTTCTTAAACACTCAACACGTTGCTTAAATAACTGCGATACGTTTCAGCTAATCTACGGCGGCGGCGATCTTTGCTCACCTGCTGACACGAGCACCACGGCGGTGAAGAGTCCGAGCTCCTCGCTGTCCAGCTCCAGCGCCGCCAGCTTGTGGCTGAAGTCAAACATGGCTCCCAGCAGGTCCCTCATGCCCATCGCCCGCAGCTCCTGCAGGTTGTAGGTGGCGCCGGAGACGAACGTCACCGTCTGCTCCTTCATGTTAAACAGCGACGCAAAACGCACCATCAGCACCTGAGACAGGAAACAAGGACGGGCAATCAGTGAAAGCGCGATGATGTCACCGACACATTTAGGTTTCATTCAATCTCAGCCTGACACGAGTTTGAGCAACCAACGAGGAGGCGTGTAACTACAGCAACATTACATCTGCAACTCCTGCTAATAGATCAACATCCTCTGCCTAGAAAACTCGCCACATCCAAACTCCTGCAACTAAACACAGCAACTTCAGCCAAACACCGCCCATTACAACTGCAGCAACACGTTAACTCCTGCAGCTAAGCCAAATCCTGCAACAACAGCAACTCTAGCAACCACTACGTTGCAACGTATGCAACACTTGCAACTGAACAACAAGCAACTAGCCTAAGGAGCTGGGAAAGAAAGCTTTCGTGACGTGGGTGACTGCAAATCTACACAGAAAACAAGCAACTGCAACACAAACTACATCTGCAGCAACAAGTAAACATCATGCTGTAGCTCCAGGACTACATCTGCAACATTTTCTGTACCTACAGACAATGCAGCATGTTCTGGCTCCTTAAGATTCGCCCCTCATGTTATGTAGTGTTATATAAGTTCATGCAATCTTTATTTGTTTCTGGCACACTGTTCATTTTATTTTGACATCCTACCAGAAGTGCTATTTCTCATTACTTCCTGTCTAGCGGGAGAAGGACAGTTTGCTACCCCTATGGCACATTCATGTATTTCAACAAAGCCATGCGAAGCATCCAGTCAAATAAATCTGCCAGAAAGGAACAGCGCTGTGGTTTTTCTACATGGGAAGATGGTTGTCCATCTGTCTAGTTAAGTGCGAGGGCAGAATACAGCAAAGACTGCGTCTCACAATGAAACATAATGCTGCAACTAAACACGGCAACTCACTAACTTAACCAAATGCTGCAACAAGCAACTGCTGCGACCGCTACGTCTCCATGAACAAATGCAACTAAACAGCAACCTGAGCTTCAGATCTTTGACCTCGGGAACGTTAGTGGGAGTTTTTAAACTCGCACTCTTGTGGACTCGAGGGTGAACTCAATAGTTTTTTCAAAGGTCAGAGGTCATTTCCCTAAAATGTGCTCTGATTGGATGACAGTGCTGTAACTGGCTGAGTGAGAAGACATGGTAAATATCTAGAGGGTGGGTGCAGCGCCCCCAGTTTGCCTAGTGGTCAGGTCGGGTACAGCATCTAAGGAATCTCAATCAACCAACTGACTATGTGCACGTTAGCATATGCTACTTCCGGTGCGGAAACTCCTGTGGGGAGCTTTGTTTCCGGTGTCCTATTCGCGCCTGGTTTATTGTCCAAAACAAGTTAAGCAAATGAATGAATCAAGCGGCGATTTACATTTCTATAGATGTCTCGGGCATTTACCCAATATATCTGTAAATGATGTTCATCGACTTGTCGATATTTTCCCCCGCGCCTCAGAGCAAAAGAGAAAAGGGATTCAAATGTTATATTTCTCAGCTGTCCCTCGTTTATCGCGGGTGTTATGTTCTAAAAATAACCAGCGAGAGGTGAAATCAAGGAGCCAATTTTATTTTTTGACGGTGCAAACGTTTGGTGGACATCGTGGACATACAGCACTGCACTTCAGAGTCACACTGCTAGCATCGATGCAGCGACTCTGTACTGTACAGGAGAGACGTCACGGAGGAGATCGTCTGCAGCGATCAGGACGCAGGACACAATGTGACGTAAAAAAAAAGCATGCAAACTTGCAATCTGCGAAACAGCGAGGTGAAAGGTGAACGTTATAGCGAGGGACCGCTGTAATTTTGAAGGTAAGTCACAACATACCCTTCGTACATACTAATGTATAGAAACCGTTACCAGCAATCATTCATTTTTGTGTGGCTTTTTTCACGGTTTGTTGACATGCTGTGTAGGTGTGTACTTGACAAGCTGATCTCGACATAACGGGAAACATCTGGTTTGACTGTTCTTCACCTGTAGTTTGAATGCTGAACATTTGCCTGTTTAAATCATGAGACCAGTCACTATACAGAGATGTGCTTCTGAGTGTGGACGATGTGTCTTCTGCTGCAGTGATGCAGTTCTGCTTGTGTTGAGTGATGTAAACAACTGATCGATCTAAACGCTTTAAACGTCAAAACTGATCATTAGATTTTTTATGACACAGCAGCGGTGAGTGTTCCCACCTTCTGCTCTTTGTAACTTAACGCCATCTTTCCGTTTTCGAGTTTTGGACATGATGTTGGAGGATATCTTCGCAGTAGCGATTGACCGCAAAGTAAAGCTACCGGAAATGTACAACCCCACATCCGGTCTCAAACCAGGAAGTTAGCATTTTCTCGTGCACAGGGTCAATCAGCACAAACCTCGCCCACTAAACCGAGTGACATCACAGGTTCACCTCAAAGGTGCCGGCCTTCAGCAGGGCCACCTGGTCGTTCTGGGACAGACCGCTGAATCCTGGGATATGTTTGGCGAACTCTACCACCTCCCTGACGGCGGGCGTGAAGGACAGCGAGAAGTCCTCCCATATCTGCTGCGGGGTCTTCGAGGGGTCGGCGTGAGGCTGCATGTTCATTGGACAAGCCTGCGGAGACAGGACAGCACCGTCAGCCAATCAGGTGACAGCTTGTAAACCCTCCCCCAGTGGATGAGCTCTTACCAGCACGATCCCCGTCTGCTTCTTCACTGGACAGCGCTGCTCCTGGGTCACATGACCAGCGGGACCGCTCTGCTGGCTTTGCCTCCCGTTGCTACGGTGAAGATATGTGCGGCTGTTTTCCGGTAGGTAGCACTCTGTGGCCAGGTTGTTATTGTGGTGGTAGATGGTGTTGAGGCCGTTGGCATGGTAACCGTTTGGGCAGCGGTTGGGCTGCCAGAGCTCCGCCTCCCCATTGTGGTGGACGTGGTTATTGGCCAGCTTGTCGTGAGCGTATAGGAACGTCTCGCGGTGAGCGCGAGCAATGGCGCTAATGGTGGAGTCCATCCCGGGGCTGGGGGGTGGGGAGCAGGAGGGGGAGGAGCTCTGATGGGAGGGAAGAGGCGGTGGGGAGGAAGAGGAAGCCGAAGCAGGCGGGGAGGGTGAGGAGGGGGCTGGAGGCAGGGCTGAGGGCTGAGGCCGGGGGGCGATGGTCACCCCCGGGCACGGCGAGGAGGAAGAGGATGAGGAAGAGGAGGACGACGACAGGCTGGCGAGCTGGAAGTCGCTCTGCAGCTGGTTGTTCACCATGTTATTCATGGCGCTCTGCATCTCGGCCAACATCCTCTGCTTCTCGCGCTTCGGGATCCGCCCGAAGCGCACCGCTGTGGACAGAAGAGGAAGAGGAGGAGTTAGGTCGGATTCAGAGTGTGCGGGCTTGCAGGTGGGCGTGCAGGTGAGGCGGGCGCTCACCGTCGCGGCTCATGCCCACAGACAGACACTTCTTGAAGCGGCACTGCTGGCAGCGGTTCCTGTTGATCCTCACGATGGTGCAGCTCTCGTTCTTCACGCACTTCTTGTACTGAATGTTCTGCTGGATGCTGCGGCGGAAGAAGCCCTGCAAGACCAGACACGCCCACACCGTCACCTTCAGCATCATCATCGTCATCACCACCAAGCCCCAAAACTGCCAAAATCCGCGGACTGTATATCCGGTCTTTAAGTCTGACGTCATTAGCCGCTTCAGGTTCCAAAGCCAAACGAACACTGCGGCATCACTGAGAGTTAAAAACTGTCTAAACTCTTTCATCTGTAATAAAATGATCAGCGTTGCTGCTTTACCAGGTGTAACAGTTAAGTTTAACATCCATGAAAACAGAATTTATTAAATTTAACGGAGTTAGAAGTTAGCAGGAAGCTAGCGGAAGTTAGCTCGCTAGCTTCCACGCAAAAATAGCATGTTCTGACTGAGAGATTTCTGAAAAAAATTCAAACGTACAGCTCTGCTATCACTTCCAACATAAATGAAGACAGAAAACTAAACAGCAGTGGCGTTTGCAGGGTTACTGAAGTTGGGCTAGCTGCTATATAATGATGTGCTACGTGACCGCTAGCGACACAGCTATGTTAGCATAAACACAGTGAAGCTGGAGGATGAACGCTAACTTTCTTCCACTCGATAAAAGTTAACGTGAGTGTTCTCGGTGGTCAGGAACAAATGCAATCGCATGGCAGGATGCTGTAAAAGGACCAAACTTCAGCCAGGAGAACAACTGAGATAATCCATCCACAATACAAGGTTAGTCATTCATATACTGCTGCCTGGGCTGGGCTGTAGCTACATCGTAAGGTTTTAAAAACTGAGCTTTAAAATGAACAGTGGTAATAAAAGCCGAGAGAGGCCGACAGGGATCACTGACTGTTTTTAGGGGCTTGTTCAGATTAAACAGAACAAGATACAAAAGATTAAAACATGTTAAAAACACAACAGCCTTAATAAATGCAGAGTAGTTTGGACTGAAGCTTCATCACATCATCACTTAAAGCCTGTGTGCATGTGATGTGTGTGAATAAAGAAATAACGCATTTGAAAATAAACAGGAAGTAAATAACTCTGAAATATTACAAAAACAAAAAATAAGAATAACAGTTTTAGATTTTAATTAATTAACACAAATACTATCATTGAGTCGGTAGTTCCATTGTGTGTGTGAGATCTCACCTTGCAGCCTTCGCAGGCGTGCACGCCGTAATGGAAACCCGAGGCGACATCGCCGCAGACCTTACAGAGCAGCACCATGCCGTTCAGCTCTGAAACACAGTCACATACAGGAAGTGACATCAGAGGTTCCGTTCAGCTCAACACACAAACATGCAAACGAACTGCGTACTTACTGGTCAGACTGGCCACAGACTTGCTGGGCGACGTCCTCAGAGAGCCGCCGTCGTCGCGGCCTCGAGGCGAGCCTGCCGCCGACGAGGAGGCCGAGGAGGACCCGTCGTCTCCGGCTGACCCTGAGCTGGAGCCGGAGCTGAGGAACGGCAGGGTGAGGGAGGAGGAGGAGGTGAAGAAGGACTGGGAGTTGGAGTTCTCACTGTACATGGAGACCGGACTGGTCCGAGTGGGAGAGCCTCCGGAGGAGCCCACGTAGGAGATCACGCCTCCTGCAGGAGAGCAAGGGGAGGTCAGAGGTTATTGACAGTGGTGAGGGGGAAGCGTTCCACCTCTACTCCTCGAACGCTCTGAGCGACTCGGTTTTACTGCTTGTACACATCACAGCCTCCTCCTACAAAATAAAAGCCTGTAAGTGCTTATTTCTGCTCTTTGTTCTGCTCGTTGTGCAGCGCAGCGTGACTTTGTACCGCCGCTCAGCAGAGGCGGGATTTAGACTCACACCTTCTCAGGTTTCATCAAAGCACCAGTGAAAGCTGCCGTGAATGTTGGTCTGCCGCCGAGCGGGCTCAAAATGAAGTGATCGGCTGCCACATGTGCACAGCGTCTGAGAGCGACTGTTTGCAGACCTGTTGCCTCCCATCAGCATCCTGTAAATCACGTGAAGCTCTGAGCAACGATTTCATCAGCAGCACATGCAGACTGTGACCGCTGAACACGATCGGTGCAGCGGCAGGTTTGATCTCTGTGGGAGGCTGCAGTCCTGTTTTTACCGCCGTGGCTTCGATGGCGTTGGACGTTATGTCAGGACCACGCTGCAGAGATGGGCCCTCTGTTTTGTAGTGTTCCCAAAATATTTGAATTTATCTGATTAAGTATCAGCTTCTGGTGTCCCTGTATGATACAATATCACTAACTACCTGACCCCACTGAGGTTGGGACAAACACCTTTCACCTCGTGACACGCAGCGACCTTCACAGAGCATTAGTGTTGACTAACGATGTGTTTGTTAGTCAACACACGGCGAGGAGTCAGAAGCACTAACAGGAGGAAACCCCTGATTCTTTGTTTGTTATGAGAGGATGATGTTTGTCTGCACATGTCAGAGCTGCACGTGACACACACACACACACACACACACACACACACACACACACACACACACACACGACCAGTGCGAGCTGTGATCACCTTCATGTTCTGCTGCTCAGACTCAGGCTGAATGTGTGCTTTGTGAGTCTGTGCTCACACACTCACACAGCAAGGCCCGCTGCCAGCTCACAAACTGGGTCACCAAGACAGGAACAAGGAGAGCAGCCGCCATCACCTTCACGCTACACGAGGAACCACAGCGAGCTCACAGACCAGCACAGACACTCAGACAGAGGACTCAGCGTGGAAATGCAGACACAAACGAGTGCTGATGAAGGTCACGTGACGTGTTTATAAAGCTGCACATGGCCTCTGAGCGTCTGACCACAGAAATATCCGAGCTGTGCTCATGTCTGTGCTGAACCTGCTGCCTCCCTCCTCCTCCCCTCCTCCCCCTCACGCAGCCTCGGCGGGAGGCTCGTGTGTACTCCGTGGTCACGCCCCTGAGACACGTGCCTGCTCCACTCAGACGGCTCTGCAACGGGACTGGAGCGCCAGAGGCCCGCCCACACCCACGCCTACCCTCCCTCTGCACACACTCTCACGTTCCCGCCATTCATCTCTCTCTCACACACACACACACACACACACACACACACACACACACACACACACACACACACACACACACACACAGATCTGCAGCGTTTTCTGCTGCAGTAAAATAAGATTCTTCAGCTTAAACGTGACCTCCTCCTCACTTCCTGTCATATATCTGCTGTTGCTATGGCGATGTTCATACTCAACAATCTAGAGTTTCTCGTAACGAGCTGAGTGTGAGCCAAGACTGCAGACTGCAGACCTCTATGACATCACAGAGAGTAAACCCAGAGGATGAATGAGAGCCTGCGGAGTCAGCCCAGAGTCAGATACAGAAGGATTATTATGAACTGTCAGTCATGCAAAGCTGCTCACAGTCCAAGAATAAGAAGAGAAAGCGAAGAGGAGGGGCTTGTTTTTGGACTGATTCTTCTACTCCCAGAGCACACACACACGCACACTGACACACACACACACACACACACACACACACACACACACACACGCACACTGACACACACACACGCACGCACACACACTGACACACACAGTGACACACACAGTGACACACACACACACACACACACACAGTGACACACACACACGCACACTGACACACACACACGCACACTGACACACACACACTCACGCACACACACTGACACACACAGTGACACACACACACACACACACACACACACACACACACACACGCCGTTGGATGTGTCAGAGAACATTTTGGGGCTGGTGTCTTGCCCCAGCCTGGAGGAGCCAGGGATTGAACCACCAACCTTCTAATTGGCAGATGAGTTGCTTCGTCTCGTGAGCGACAGCCACTCAGAGATAATTAAAGCTGAAACCGCAGAAGAAGAATAACCTTCATCTGACTTCATCAGTCACATCCTCAGAGGAGCAGTAACCAGCGTGCCCTGCAGGAAGCTCCACAAAGTGCATTCTGGGTAATCTGCAAAGGCTCCTATCAGACTGTGGGGTAAGAAAGCTTCATTTCACCTCCACCTGACAACAGCATCATGCTCCAGCTGGGAATCATTTTCTAATAAAGTTTCCCGTTAGCGCTGACGCTCGCGGTGGTGACGTGGCCCGTCTCTGCTGCTCACGAGGTCTCAGGACAGATCACATGATCTTCAGGCCCTCGTGAAGGTTTTAAACGATCCGTGCTTGGAATAAGACGCTGTGCTTCCTTCAGGCACTGTGCTGACCTCCAGAGGAGAGGATCCAGCTGCTGACACATGTTCGCCCTCTTTGACTGAGCGTAAACGCGTTTCATCAGGGTCTCTGCTCACCGTGGGAATTTCAAAGTGGCTAACGGCTAACGACTCGAGGTCGAACGCTGACGTGTCCTGAGAGTCTCTCTGACAGTGCTGCAGTGATGTTTTACTAAACGTTCTCTAAGAACCCTCTTTATCACCTTTTAAGTACGTGTTTAAGCGTCACGCCGCCATGTTTTTTAAAGTTGGTCTGAGGTTTGTGGGCGTGCTGCAGGGAAACGTGTTAGCTGAACTCTGAGCTGACAGGAAGTTCACACGAGCCAAACGCTCTTTGAACGTCAGTGCGGCGAATGTCTGTTATCATTGAGCTCAGCACCAGCAGCTGAGGCTCATGGGTAGTGTAGTGTCAGTAAGTGTCCGCTGTGATGAGCTTTAAACCACAAACACGGTGATCTGTGAGAGCGAGCAGAGCGGCGCTCTATCCTGGGGATACAGCAGGAATCCTGGATCAGGAATATCGGACTTCGAGCAGACATGGAGACGCTTCCATAAATCACATACATCATTCACATCTGTTTTATTCCCTCACTCATTCACACCTCCCTCCTTGACCTCACTCCCCTCTGATTGGCTCCTTTTGTCCCAGAAATGTAAATAAATCAGCTGCACAGGTACATCGTCTCACCTGTCGTGTTCGTCACTGTGTTCAGGTTTTATGTCGAGTTTTATTTGTCGGTTTACACTTTATTACATCATGTGATAAATATATTATCGTTATTTACATCAGTAAGCCTGCAGTCTGAAAAAACTCCTGAGGGATTATTTTAACACAGATTCATGTTTTTGTGTTCTTGCGTCTCCCAGCAGCTCCACGTCACCGCGGTCAGCTGCAGGTGTCTGTGGCGAGGTGTGTGACGTGTCTCTGTGTACGGCTCAACATCCTTAGTGGCATTTGAATAAAACTCTGTGACTCCTGCCTGAAACAAGCTGAGTGCAGTCTGTGCTGCTGCAGATAAAAGCCACACACAGAAACCAGCGCTCAGCTGTGTTTGTGTTGTTCTTGTCTGCGCCAGCAGGGGGAGACAAAAACACCCAAACTGCAGCTTTAACAGGTGAGGACAGGTGAGAGCCGGACTGTAACTACTATCATCGATGAACCATCAGTGTGTGCTAAAGATCCTCATCGATCAGAATCAGCCATGATCAATAATCTGATCACATACAAATACAAACTATAAAAGTGCAGAAGAAGAGAGCAAAGGCTCCTGACGTCAGCGAAAATGAGCAAACGTCAAACCACGTGACTGTGCGCAAATCTTTAAATGTGATCGTGTTTGGAGCACACAGGGGGAGGAGCCGGGGGAGGAGCAGCGGAATTATACAATGAGCTCAGGCTCAGTGGCAGCCAATCACAGCCCGCGGAGCTCCGTGAAAACATAGCGCACATGGCTCGGTTTGCCGGTCCATGTGAACCGGCAACTGGCGCGAGCGAGCGAGCGAGCACGTACACACACATTACTGCGGGTCCACCTGACACCTGTCCACCCTCCGACATGACCGCTGTCACTCTGACCCACTTACCCGAACACACGGGCGCAGTCACGTACACGGTCCCCGTGACCACCGCCGGACATGTGCCAAGCGGGACCCGCTGTTCCCGAAACACGGCCACGGACACCTGCTCACGGGGACTGCAGTGAGGACAATGCGGGGTCCAGAACCTGGTCTGGACCTGAACCCGATGCTCCCGCCCCCCTCGCTGAGAGAACCTGTACCGCGGACACAAACACCGGAACAGAGGTTCGCGCGCCACACAGCCGCAGGTGCTCAAAGCTTCGACCTGTGGTCCGATACTAACGATACCAACAGTTTACTCATCGACCAGTAACCTGCTTGTCTCAGCCTTCACCCCGCGCTGCTGCCAAACTCCATGTGAAATTTGACAACTTTTAAAACTCGACCTCTGAAGCAGCAGCAGAGACCCCCACACTGTTAAAAGTCAAAATAAATGTGCCGCACGCGCACAGCGTCGCTCTTATCAGCTCTAATGTAAGCGTGAGGTGCAGAGTAGGGGACGTATTTACCTGGGTTGTTGTTGTTGTTGTTGTTGTTGTTCGTGTCCATGGCAGCGGTGGTCACTGTGACATCCGAGAAAAAGTCACACACGCGACCCTCGTTTAAAAGTCCCAGAAAGCTACCGCTGCGCACGCATCCCAGGCTCGGAGACGTGGGAGAAGAAACCACCACAGAAGAAGAAGCGGGGTCTTATTCTGTGAATTCAAACTACTGCTCCTGCTGCACGCGGAACCAAGCGATCCGTCCTGCTGCACGCGCGCCTCTGTCTGCCTGCCTGTGTGTTTTGAAACAAGGCGCGCGCGCAGCAGGACGCTGATGATGATGAATGTGCGGGGGCCGCCGTGCCCGCACGCGGCAGAAAACGGGACCATGTGACCGCGGGGAGAGCCTCGTGCCCCAGTGACACACTTTCCCGCCCCTTCTCTGCGCTGCAGCCGCTCGTTTAAACCTCCGAGCACGTGGAGCCGGCTGCTCCTCGCACAGGGGCATTCTGGGATTCGTAGGCGGAGATTTTTTTTTTGTAGTTTTTAAAACATAATTTTAATGCTTTGACCAATCATTTAACGTTATTTATTACTACTTATATTTATGATGACTTATTCTACTTATGAGCCAAAAATGGACTCCACATCCTCCAGACTAACGATATCAGAGCTCAGGTCAAAGCCTGCAGCTCTCATGGGGGGCATCGGAGCTGACAGCTGGCACGTCTGGAAAGGCTCCATCACTGCTCAAAGGTATAAACAGGTGTTTATACACTGCTCTGACACCTGCTCCGTGCTGACGTGTGTCTCTGGGAGGCCTTCGTGTTTGAGCAGAACAACGCTAAATCGCAGACTGCATCTGTCCCAGCCGCACGGCCGCTGAACCGGCCCGCCTGCAGTCCAGACCTCTGACCAGCAGACAACATCTGGAGCATCATGTAAGCAACAACAGGACGAAGCAGAGCCAGGACTGCTGAACAGCTGGAATCCTCCATCAGACCATCGCAGACTGATGTTAGAGAGGAAACATGGAGCTGTCCAGGAGGTTTTGTGAACTGCAGCCTGGCGTTTCTTCTACAGATATTTACTCAGCAATAAGAAAATAGCGACACTCCACTCACACCCTCACTGTTGATGCGTTCATGGTGCAGATGTAAAGTCGCAAAGCATTGTTCAGCATCCAGTTAGCGCTGCAGAAGAGGAGCAAACAGCAGGGAAGTTCAACAGCAACCTTTTTAACAGCTCAACAAACATCAGCAAACACACAAAGTGCTTATGTGACGTTTGACACTAAACATGTGTGCTGTAGTTCAGAGGGAGAGAAACACAGGGTGTGACACTCAGAAATGGAGAAAGATGCAAAGAAGAGGAAAAGTAAGGGACATTTTATTTAACTTCATAAATGATGTGTTACTGAACTAAGATCAGAGCATACAGACTTTGTGTTCTTCAAACGCTGCATGAAAACAGCTGCTCAGCGGTCTGGTTGTTTAGTGCGGGCTAAGCTGTGGCTCACAGTGATGAGTCAGACTGGGGCCCAGCAGCTGTAACCTCTGGGTGACGTCTGCTGGCTCTTTACAGGTTTACAGTCACAGCTCCAGCATTTATGGTCAAGGACAAAGTACGTAGGTCCTCTCTTTACCACACTGAATATTACCCAGCATCCTTTGCTGTTACTGGAGTCAGTGCAGGGTGACATTTGAGACAGCAGGTGGTGCAGTTGTTTCATTTAGCAGGATTTAAGTGGGACTGTCACTACCCGATCCGTACCGGAAACCCGATCGGTACCCCGCATGCGCGAAAGGTTTCTACTTCCGGTCGTAGCGTTTTACGATAGTTATGGGTCAGAGTATCTGTTAAGATGTTAAGAATAACAAGTATATCTTAAAATGTTTGCAATAATGAAGCATTTCAGTACAATGTAGACAAAAATGAAAAATAAAAAGAAAGTTACGGATCAGGACTCTCCGATCCTTACTGCGCATGTGTAAAGTCTGACCGTACAAATCGGGTCTACCCGATCCGTACTGCGCATGTGCAGATGTTTTCTTCTTCTTCTGTTCGTTTAATGGCAGTTTACTCCCCAGTGTACGAGGATACCGCCACCTGCTGACCGAGCGAATAAACCCTATTATAAACTGAATTATCGTCATTACAAACGTGTGTTAAATCTGATTTAGCGATAGTCGAGTGTGTTTATGCTTGTCTGTGAGGAGAGGATTGTTGGAATAGTGATGATGATGTGCGCTATCACTGTCAATTGTCAGTAAACACTTCATCTGGCTGATGAATCTACACGTGAGATATTACAAAGTCTGCATTATTAACTCTGTAATTAGGCGCCATTCTTCTTATTTTACGGCGCTGTTGCTCAATCGGGGGACGCTTGAGGAGAAAAGCATGAATTTCTTTGTATACGGATTATCCATTGTTTAAATGTCCCGGGCAGTCGAAAAGGAGGCAGAGCTGTTGAGAAATGCTAGGAGCTAACTGGGCGCTAACCGTATCATTCAAATATATTGAATGTCGCAATGTTGGCAAAGAGAGGAAGTGACGTAAGATTTGCGCATGCGGGGTACCGATCGGGTTTCCGGTACGAATCGGGTAGTGACAGGGACGTTGAGAAGGGTCTGGCTGGGGAGCGCGGGGGAGCAGCCAAGATGGCGACCGAGGTAGACACTCTTCTCCGCGGCTAAGCAGGATTTTGCAGTTTTACTTCCCTTTAGGGCGATCGTGGCTCAAGAGTTGGGAGTTCGCCTTGTAATCGGAAGGTTGCCGGTTCGAGCCCTGGCTCGGACAGTCTCGGTCGTTGTGTCCTTGGGCAAGACACTTCACCCGTTGCCTACTGGTGGTGGTCAGAGGGCCCGGTGGCGCCAGTGTCCGGCAGCCTCGCCTCTGTCAGTGCGCCCCAGGGTGGCTGTGGCTACAATGTAGCTGCCATCACCAGTGTGTGAATGTGTGTGTGAATGGGTGGATGACTGGATATGTAAAGCGCTTTGGGGTCCTTAGGGACTAGTAAAAGCGCTATATAAATACAGGCCATTTACCATTCAGCCGTCGTTTTTTCTCTGAATCACAAATGAGTTATTCTACTGACTGTTTATTCAGTACACGTATGCAACATTTCTAAGTAACGGCTTCCTGAACCATACTTCAAAGGACTTTTTCGCGACCCAAGCCTCTTTGCAAAGCGATAGCTCAGCTAACAGCAGGAAAGCTCTGTTACCTCAGCGATGTTTTCAGCAACTCAGGGAAGCAAAAGGAAGGAAAAAGAAACACCCATGAAGTTTAAAAGTCTAACCAAAGGAGCAACCAAGGAAATGGAGAGAAACACAGGTGTTGTTGGCTCAAAAACCAGCCCCAAGAATGCCGTGACTGCCGAACATGACTACAACCGCAGCAAAAGTCCTGAACTGATGCCACTGCCGGACTCGGATCCCGATACTCCAGCCAGACCAGATGGTAAAAAACACAAAGGTGATATAACTCTTGCTGATGTGCAAAACAACATTGCTACTTTAATTAATGAGCGCTCAGATAATCTGGAGGCTATGATCAGCAAGAATACTGTTAACATCGAGGCCATGAAGAAGTCTATTGACTTCATGTTCTTGGAAGTAGAATCTTTGAAGAATGTCACCAAAACCGTTAAAGCTACTTGTGAAAAAAACAGCAGCAGAATGTCTCAAGTAGAACTGAAGGTCAACGAAGTTGAAAGATACCATCGGAGATGGAATCTCAGGCTCTCAGGTGTCCCTGAGCAAAAGCAAGAAGACATCACCAGAAAAGTACTTGACATCTGCTGCACTGTTGCCGGGGAAACAAGTGCAGGATTCAAAAACAGCATTGATGTAGTTCATCGCCTGGGCCGCTACAGCGAAACTCAGAAGAAACCAAGGCTGGTTATCATTCGATTTGTGACAAGATCAGCTCGTGACTTGATCTGGAGAAAAGCTAAAAACTGTTCCTTTCTGAAAGAAAACTACATGAGGTTCTCTGAAGATCTGTCCTCTGCTGACAGGGCAATTCGAGAGAAGCTTTGGCCTCTTATTGATGCTGCAAGGAAAGAAGGAAAAAGAGCTCACTTTGCCGGGGTCCGTGTGATCATTGAGGGGAAAGAGGTGCACCCAACGCTCACTTCGCCTGAGGATCAAGCTGCACCTGCGATGATGGAGGTTTCATGCCCTCCTTGAGGTATAAAGTTAAAGATGTCAGAGGGGTTGTTTACAATTTTGAGGTTCAGGATAAAAGTTAATACCAGTTCCATGTTAACTATGGGAAGTAAACTGTTCATTATTTTGTGTTAAAGCCGCACTGTCTATATCACTTTGTTCTCTCAATGTCAGGGGTTTAAGAGACACTGTTAAGCGAAAAGCTTTGTTTTTGTTTGCAAATCAACAGAATACTGACTTTGTTTTTTTTCAAGAATCACATTCTGTTATTAAGGATACTGCTTTTTGGAAAACACAGTGGGGCAAGGACCTATGGTTCTCACATGGATCAGAAAGATCGGCAGGAGTTACTACTCTGAAGAACAAATTTAATGGGAATGTTATGCACTCTGAAATGGACTCAGAAGGACACTATGTGTTAATGATTGTCAACATTGATGGTACACTTCTTCTTCTTGCCAACGTGTATGGTTTTAATTCTAAGTCTGATAATGACTTCTTACTGGATGCCCTTGAAACACGCTTTTTGTTCTGGTTATCCAAATACCCGAATCTCCTGTTATTAGTTGGAGGCGATTTTAACATTGTTCAGTTCAGTTCAGTTCATTTTTATTTCAAACATTTCAAACATGTGCCTTCACAATCATTACAAAATATCATTCCATTATTTGTTTGAAAAGGAGTAGGCTGAAGTATTTACTTATTTGTCCCTACCCCCTCCATTGCTCCATTGCTCCAGATCCTTCACTAGACAGATGGCCACCTAGCTCAAATAACTCTCTGTCCTGTTGTTTAAATACATTCATGCAAAAGTTTCATTTAATAGACATTTGGAGATTTAAAAACCCTAAAGCCAGACTATTTACATGGAGTAACAAATCCAACTCTTCTAAATCCCGTATTGACTTCTGGTTAATTTCTGATTGCTTAAATAGGGATAATGTTATAGCCAATATAATGCCAACTCCACTCACGGATCACAAAGCGGTATCACTTCAGGTCTTTTTCAATACTAATGCTGCCCAAACTTGTAGGAGCTGCTACTGGAAACTTAATAACTCCCTTCTAAAACATGAAAAAGTGCTTGAAGATATTTTGTCATTAATCAAACGTTTCTGGGATAAAGCCCTAACCAGTCATCTCTACTGTCAAAACTGGGAACTCTTTAAATTTGAAGCCGCTAAATATTTAAGAGAGTATGGCTCATCTGCAGCAAAACAGAGGAAAAATGAAGAAATTAATGTAATTACTAGGATATCTGCTCTCACTCAGATCCCACCAGAGAACCTATCTGAAGAAGATAAAACTGACTTAGCTTTGCAACAGAGTAAGTTAAATGATATTTATAAACTGAAAGCAGAGGGAGCCTTTGTGAGATCAAGGAGGAAATGGTTAGAAGAAGGTGAACAACACTCATCCTATTTTTTTAAATTAGAGAAATCTCGTTCTAAACTTAGTTCTGTTCGGAGACTTAATATTGACGGTATTATAACTGATGATCCCCGAAAAGTCTCCACCTATTGCTCCAATTTTTATAGAAATTTATACAAGTCAGAGTTTGATGAGAGTGCTGCTCTGAACTTTATGGAACAAATCCCTGATGTGCGAACAGTTAAAGAAGATCAGATGAGTTTCTGTGATAGGCTGATATCTATTAGTGAAGTGCTACCTGCTATTCGACGTCTTAAACTTAATAAATCCTCAGGAACCGATGGCTTAACCTCTGAATTTTACATTACTTTTGCAGATCAACTGGCTCCATTTCTTCTTAATATATACATTGAAAGTCTTATAAATCAGTCTCTTCCCCCCACTTTATCACAAGGTCTGTTAACCCTAATCCCAAAGCCAAAGAAAGATCCCACTTATATTGACAATTGGAGGCCAATTTGCCTCCTTAATAATGATTATAAGATCCTAGCTCAGATCTTTGCCAAAAGACTGAAAGCTGTTTTGAATGATATTATTGATGAAACTCACTCTGGCTTTATGGCTAACAGACACATATCCAACAACATCAGACTTGTTTCTGACCTAATTGATTATGCAGATTTGTGTAGGGATGATAGCTTTATCTTATTTGTAGATTTCTGCAAAGCGTTTGACACGATTGAACATGGTTTTATTTTTCAGGCTTTGGACAAATTTGGCTTTGGCCCTTATTTTCAGAATGCAATTAAAACAATGTACAAAAATGTGAATTGCTCCATCAAACTACAAGCAGGTACATCACCTAGGTTTAACTTGAACCGCGGTATCAGGCAAGGCTGCCCCATCTCCCCATACTTATTTCTCATCTGTGCTCAACTCCTCTCTGATTATATTAAACGCAGTCCTCTGAAAGGTATAACAATTGCAGATGAAGAAATATTCATTAGTCAACTTGCTGATGATACCACTCTCTTTTTAAAAGATGCTTCACAGGTGCAGATGGCTATTAACACAATTAATGCCTTTTCTTTAGCTTCAGGACTCCACCTAAACATTGGCAAATGTGAACTGCTTGCCCTTAGAAATTGTACCAGTCTATCTATTGCTGGCATCCCAGTGAAAGAGTCTGTCACTTACCTTGGTATAGTCATTAATAAAAATCAATCCACCAGGTGCTCCCTTAATTTCACTCCAATTTTGGACAAAACACAACAAAAGCTAAATGCTTGGCTGCAGCGGGATTTATCCATTAAAGGGAGAGTTTTACTGGTGAAAGCAGAGAGTTTATCTCGTCTAACTTATGCTGCTTTGTCTCTTGATGTAAATAAAGAAACCCTGGCAGATATTGACAGACTTATTTATAATTTCATATGGAAGAATAGAATTCATTATATTAAAAGATCAGTTTTATCCAGCTCATACCAACATGGTGGAGTAAACTTTCTTGACTTCTCCTCATTAAACAATGTGTTTAAAATAAACTGGATTAAACAATTTTTCAGGAACCCAACCTCAATTTGGAACTTTATTCCCAATTATATTTTCTCAAAAATTGGTGGTCTTAACTTTCTTTTGCTTTGTAATTACAATATCGATAAAATCCCTTTAAAACTATCCAACTTTCATAAACAAATGCTTCTTTCCTGGTCATTGATTTATAAACACAAGTTTTCTCCACATAGATACTATATTTGGAACAATAGAGACATTTTATACAAACATAAATCTGTGTTTTTAAGTAATTGGTTTGATAATGGGATTCATCGTGTTGCACAACTTATAAACCCTGTTGGAGGTTTACTCTCTTACTCAGAATTTTTGAATACATATGGTCTTCCTGTTCCACCAAAGGAATATGCCGTAGTGTTTGATGCTATCCCTGCTGGGGTCTTAATGTTGTTTAGAAATCTTGTTGTTAGTGATTTGACCCCTTTACCACTGGACCCTGCTGTTACTTATGTCGGTCAGGTGTGTTTCCCTTCTGTAAGGAGGAAAAACAACCGTGAAATAAGAACTCTGTTTCAAAAAGACAGAACTTGTGTCCCAGCGGCTGTCGCCTACTGGAATAACTTATACCAGGACCTGGAATGGGAGAAGATTTGGACCTTACCGTCGAAATTTCTATTAAATAACAAAGTAAAGGAAATATCTTTTAAAGTTATTCATCGTTTTTATCCAACTAGGTCTTTTCTTGTACGTTATAAAAAGGACATTGATGTTAACTGTACATTTTGTAGTTGTGTGAAGGAAGATATTTCTCATTTATTTTGGTCATGCTTATACACGAGTCTTTTCTGGCAAGAATTTTGTGTTTTTGTTGTTTCCTTTATCCTTTCTGAGTTCTCTCTTTGTTACGAGAAAATATTGTTTGGTTTCTTTAAGTACCCCATGCACAGGGCAAACGAATTTTATTTGATTAACTTATTGATATTATTGGCCAAATTTCATATACATAAGTCGAAATTTTCTAACGCAAAACCATCCTTTCGTTGCTTTTTAAATGAAACCAAACAATATGTTAAAACCATACAACATTCTCAAAAAAAGCTGTCAAAACCATAAACCTATGTTCCCTGTTCAATATCATCTGATTCTATAATAGACTGTGTCTATTTTGCTTTTTTATACGAACCCCCTGACATTGTGTTTGCCATTTTGTATTTGTATATCTGTATTTTGTGCTTTGTCAATAAAAAATAAAAAATAAAAAAAAATAAAAAATAAAAAAGCCACTGGGGAGCGCCATATTGGGACCTCCACACTAACCGGAAACATGTGACCTCCACAGTAGGCGGAAATACGTTCCCGCGTGGATTTTTTTTGTTGTCTCGTTCCTGCATGGATCATTAACCTTGCAAATCGATCGTAAAGGTTGGTACAGAGTCTTCCATGTATAAATTTGCTGTTAATAATTATATAATTCTAGGAATCATCTACTTTGCTTACACTGATGTTGGCACTTTGTTAGCGTTACAACAACAGTCAGACCCCCGAGGTATCTAAACTTAAGTAAGGAATGTGTGCACTTTTAACACCTCTGACTAGCATTTAGTGGTCCCTTTCAAACGTATTTGATTTTTGCTTGTTATTGAACAAATTCACTTCACTGCTTTTCAGTATCTGACATCAATGCACATCGTTCCATTTACTGCATATTGTGCTTTATTCATGTCTCTCATTCCACCTGCATCAACATTGTAAAGTTTGTCACAAAGAGATTCATACATTTATAAATACTAATATTCTCTATTCCATTCTGTTCTGCTTTTTTATTGCCCAGATTTGAGTTAGCCTTTGTTCAATTGTCTGTTATATGTCAATAGATACGTATGTCACAATTAAGTGTCTTGTAAATTATGTTTTTGTAAAGAATTTTCTCCCCAAATCTCTTACATGCTAACTGTAACGTGTTATTTCTGCTAAAACCTGAACTTAAAGGTGTATATGGTGTTTATCTGTTTCTCTCTGTTTTAGATGCACATATCACATTTGGAATTCTGCCTCCAAGCCAGAATTGCAGGAGTGCACCACGTGTTGGCTGTTTCGCTGCCCTCTGCGCCCCACTCTCAGCCCTGCTGTCAGGGCAAAGATTGAGCAGCAAATAAATGGACACATTCAAAATGCTTTGCCTTTCAAAGGTATGTTGGTATTAAATATACCTCATAGTTAAAGTTTGTACTTTTCAGCACCTCTGCAGTGTCTTTGTTGACTTAAATGTTGCTTTTCACATTGTACAGAGTACAACGAAATTGGAGTGCCACTCCCTTGGTGCAAGTTTCAATAATAAATATAAATGTAAAATATAAAAAGTACAAAAAAAACAATCGTAAGTACTCAAACAATAGTATGTACAATATATACAGGATAGCAGCATTAATATAATGACAGTATGAATAGCAGCATAATATAATGACAGTGACGGTATGGAATAGGTTCAATTGTTTTTGTGCTTATTTACTACGGTGATAGCTCTGGGAAAGAAGCTATCCCTGAATCTGTTTGTCCTGGTTTTATGTGACCTGTACCGTCGGCCTGACGGTAATAGTTCAAACAGTTGGTTGCTGGGGTGAGAGTGGTCCTTGATGATATTGCCAGCTCTGCTGAGGTACCGAGAGTTTGCAGTGACCTCCAGGCTGGGCAGAGAGCAGCCAGTGATCTTCTGGGCTGTGTTGATGACCCTCTGCAGTACTTTCCTGTCTGCAGCTGAGCACCCTGCATACCATGTTGTTATGCCGTACGTTAGGATGCTCTCTATGGTGGCTCTGTAAAATGTCACCAGCAGCCTCTCCTCCAGGTTGTTCCTCCTGAGCACTCTCAGAAAGTGGAGACGCTGCTGGGCCTTTTTAACCACCGCTGTAGTATTTGCAGTCCAGGAGAGGTCATCAGATATCTGCACGCCCAGAAACCTCATGGAGCGTACCCTCTCCACACAGCTCCCGTGAATGTAAAGTGGGGCCGGGTCTGCTCTGCCCTTCCTGAAGTCCAAGATAAGTTCTTTAGTTTTCGTGGTGTTCAGTTGGAGGTTGTTAACTGAACACCACTCAGTCAGTCTGTTGACCTCATCTCTGTAGTCCGACTCATCCCCCCTTGAGATGAGTCCAACCACTGTGGTGTCATCCGCGAACTTTATGATGGTGTTTGAGAGATGGGTAGGGGAGCAGTCGGATGTGTAGAGCGTAAACAGGAGGGGACTCAAAACACATCCTTGTGGAGACCCGGTGCTGAGTGTGATGGTGCTGGACCGGTGGGGGCCGAGTCTGACAGACTGTGGTCTATTTGTCAGGAAGTCCTTGATCCAGAGGCAGATGGGGGTGGAGAGTCCCAGGTGAGACAGTTTCTGGACCAGGTCAATAGATGTTTGCCTGGCCTGTCATCTGCAGTGTTTTTGTGTAGAGGGACTTCTTCCTCTTTGTTTTTCAGTTTGCAGAGGACATGGAGCTCTTTTTAAAAGCATGTGCTGACGAGCAGGGACTACGGGTCAATGTGATGTTTGACACTTAACGGACAGATGAAGGCACTGGCTGTTTGTTTGTGTTTTTTATGTGTTGTTGGTTGTTTTCCAGTGTACAGAATTCCAATTAAGCTTATTATAAAATGTTGTTCACTTGTTTTATGTCCATACTTATAGTAAAAAATGTAAGTGTAAATGTAACAGCATTGTTTATACTTGTAACTTCAAAGTAAAAAGCTTACAGTTGCTATTAACAGTAATGTATTATCCTGTAATCAATAATATTTTTAGACATTTTACGAATTAACCCTTTGATCTCTATCCTGGCCATTTTTGGCCACTTCACTTCTTTTTTTTGTGACTACTACACTGCAGTGGATCAAAAGAATGACACAGGTTTAATCTTAAGGATCTAATAGTTGCGTGTGTTTGTGCGTGACATTGTAACGCAAACATGTATTTGCAAGATAGACTGGAATAAATTATGACGCATCAAATATTACATAGGCTGCAGTGAATTTTTGTTGATACAGACTATTGAGCTTTGAGTTTCCCAGTCAAACTTAGCTTTGACCGCATGCTAAAAACACTTTTACTCTTGTGCATTTCATAACAAGACACCATAGCCAAAATATATATTAATAAAAGATTCAAAGCTGCAGCACATACAGCAACAAACACGGTTAGTAAATGTGTCCTGGAGTTTATGCAGGTACAGAAAGTGCTGCTGCTGTAAGTAAGCGTAACAGCTTCCAGATCACTTATTTTTCTGGAAAGATGGCAAGAAGGGAATTACTGCTCATTTCTACAATCTCCCAGATCTTGGAATACAAGCCTGTGTCTCATGAAAACCACTTCACAGTACTAAGAGTCCACTAAAACCTACAAATGAAGAGTCATCCTGGAAGAAATAGGGCGCACACTAGTGAACCTCAACAATTGCAAGACAGCCTTGTCCCCGATGCTTATATGAAAATAAATAAATAGGAAGATTTATGAAACCATTAGGACTTTATCACCTTTTTATCTGAAACGGTACTGGTACTATATATAACCTAACTGGCATTTAAAGAGTAAAAAAAGAATGTAGATACAATTTTGGTTTTAATGAAAAGGACTGGAGCTAATTTAAAGAGTCAAGTCGGTAAAAGTAGATAAATGTTTTAATAAATACACATTTTACAGCATTTTGTGAACATACACAAAAGTGGCCATTTTTGGCAACGAACAAGCTGAGAGAGTTTTATAGTTTTTGCTCTCCTTGAACAAAAATAATAGTGCATGATAATCAATGTGGATGTTAATCAATTAGATGTCCCAGACTCTACTATTAATAATACAGCAGTCCCTCGTTTATCGCGGGAGTTACATTCGCTACGCGACGTAGCCAATTTTATTTTTTACAATTATTATAGATGTTTTAAGACAGTGGGTCAGCGACCCCTTTAGAAAAACTCTCACAGGGCTTAAAACCTTGGACTCTGCACTAGTTGCTCTGAAAACTGAAGAAGCTTCTCGGACCAAACGTCTTCAAGAAACTTAAAGAAGTCCCGACGCTTTTCTTCCCAAGCTCCTTAGACTGCTTTGTGATTGGTTATCGTAAGAAAACAGCTCAGACATTTAGGACTCACTCAGCCTTTATTATCTCATCCACATGTTCACAGCTGCACAGCTCTGTGGTTTCATCTCACTGGACCACAGTAATGCAGTCGCCATGACGATTTCTGAGTGACATCATCACAAGTAAAAGTTAAGTTTGTGTCAAACATAAAGAGAAGGAAAAAAAGTTTAACATCGGGTTCAGACAACATCACAGACACACTGCTGACCAATCACAGCTCACCATTTTTTGGATGTCATCAGGAAGGAGGGGCAGGGAAAGAAATCCAAATTTCAAATAAATGTTGAGATTTAATCTGTGTTTGTGGATATAAAATGAGGAGAGAATCGAACTGACTGATGACTGATTAATTGATTGATCAATCAGCTGCAGGTCTCCTGCAGTGTGAACCCAGTGTTACTGGGTTAAGTGGGATTAATGGTGCACACTGCAGATGCGGCTGTGGGCCTCAGTTGTTGCAAATGGCGACCTTGAGGATGGGCTGGTAGGTGTCGGACATGGTGGCCCTGACAGTGATGTAGGCCCCCCTGTAGGTCAGACTCGGCCCCTTGGCTTTGCCCCTGACAAACTTTTGCTCCGACTTGTTGTACATCTCGTCGTAAAGGTGCTGGTCGCAGGCTTTGTCCATGTCGAAGACTCCCACCGCGTACCAGTTGGAGTAGAAGTTGAAGTCGTACGGCACCGAGAACATCACTGCGACCCTGCCGTTGAACTGCAGGGTGGACACGTGCTGGAGGTCGTAGGTGAAGACGGTCACAGAGCCACACGCCGTGTGAGGCTTCTTGATGAAGAGGGCGTTGCCGTTCTCGTAGGGGCTGAGCGTGGGAGGCAGGGGCGAGCTGCAGGAGCCGCTCACAATGTGCATGCTGGAGAAACAGGAAGACATCACTGCCGTTACACACACCTCACACCTGCAACACACCTGAACAACCGGCAGAGACCATCCATCAGTGGCCAACTTAACCTTATCAGGGTTGCGGAGGGGCGGGAGCCTATCTGAGCTATCATAGGGCAAGAGGTGGGGCACACCTGGACAGGTCGCCAGTCTGCCACAGTCACAGTTTCTGGATGATCCCCACAGAAAGTACAATTAGTATTTATGTCCCTTTTAAATTTTACCATGTAGTGACTGGCTGGATAACATTTATGTAGAATTTTAAAAGAGACTTCTTTCACCTTATTTACAATCAAATATTTATGGGGGACCATCCAGACTGTCTTCCACTTGATATCTGGAACATATCGGTTCCAATAAGATATTATATATGGGAGAGAGACGATATCTTCTTGGCATAAACTATGTATTCTCTTATTGCTGTGACCAAGTTCCTGTGAAAAGCAGATTTTTCCTATTGGTGACTCAGCTGGATCAGGGAGAGTGACTGAGGTAGATATTGAGCTGTCAGTGTTTTTACAGTGGGGCAAAAAAGTATTTAGTCAGCCACCGATTGTGCAAGTTCCCCCACTTAAAATGATGACAGAGGTCAGTAATTTGCACCAGAGGTACACTTCAACTGTGAGAGACAGAATGTGAAAAAAAAATCCATGAATCCACATGGTAGGATTTGTAAATAATTTATTCGTAAATCAGGGTGGAAAATAAGTATTTGGTCACCTCAAACAAGGAAAATCTCTGGCTCTCACAGACCTGTAACGTCTTCTGTAAGAAGCTTTTCTGTCCCCCACTCGTTACCTGTATGAATGGCACCTGTTTGAACTCATCATCTGTATAAAAGACACCTGTCCACAGCCTCAAACAGTCAGACTCCAAACTCCGCCATGGCCAAGACCAAAGAGCTTTCGAAGGACACCAGGAAAAGTATTGTAGACCTGCACCAGACTGGGAAGAGTGAATCTACAATAGGCAAGCAGCTTGGTGTGAAAAAATCAACTGTGGGAGCAATCATCAGAAAATGGAAGACATACAAGACCACTGATAATCTCCCTCGATCTGGGGCTCCACGCAAGATCTCATCCCGTGGGGTCAAAATGATCATGAGAACGGTGAGCAAAGATCCCAGAACCACACGGGGGGACCTGGTGAATGACCTGCAGAGAGCTGGGACCAAAGTAACAAAGGTCACCATCAGTAACACACTACAACGGCAGGGAATCAAATCCCGCAGTGCCAGACGTGTTCCGCTGCTGAAGCCAGTGCATGTCCAGGCCCGTCTGAAGTTTGCCAGAGAGCACATGGATGATACAGCAGAGGATTGGGAGAATGTCATGTGGTCAGATGAAACCAAAGTAGAACGTTTTGGTATAAACTCAACTCGTCGTGTTTGGAGGAAGAAGAATACTGAGTTGCATCCCAAGAACACCATACCTACTGTGAAGCATGGGGGTGGAAACATCATGCTATGGGGCTGTTTTTCTGCCAAGGGGACAGGACGACTGATCCGTGTTAAGGACAGAATGAATGGGGCCATGTATCGTGAGATTTTGAGCCAAAACCTCCTTCCATCAGTGAGAACTTTGAAGATGAAACGAGGCTGGGTCTTCCAACATGACAATGATCCAAAACACACCGCCCGGGCAACAAAGGAGTGGCTCCGTAAGAAGCATTTGAAAGTCCTGGAGTGGCCTAGCCAGTCTCCAGACCTCAACCCCATAGAAAATCTGTGGCGGGAGTTGAAAGTCCGTGTTGCTCGGCGACAGCCCCAAAACATCACTGCTCTCGAGAAGATCTGCATGGAGGAATGGGCCAAAATACCAGCTACTGTGTGTGCAAACCTGGTAAAGACCTATAGTAAACGTTTGACCTCTGTTATTGCCAACAAAGGTTATGTTACAAAGTATTGAGTTGTATTTTTGTTATTGACCAAATACTTATTTTCCACCCTGATTTACGAATAAATTCTTTACAAATCCTACCATGTGGATTCATGGATTTTTTTTCACATTCTGTCTCTCACAGTTGAAGTGTACCTCTGGTGCAAATTACTGACCTCTGTCATCATTTTAGGTGGGGGAACTTGCACAATCGGTGGCTGACTAAATACTTTTTTGCCCCACTGTATATAACATTGAAGTCCCTGAGGGTATGGCACCAAGCACCATTGAGAATTCCTGAACACTGATTGGAAAATTATATAGTGCAATAAAGTCGTTGTAAGTAAGTAGTTGTCCCTCTTTACTAACCAGCTGAGCCACCAATAGGATCCCATTTTCCTTCGTGGTCTACGTGGGCCGGGTCCTTCAAAGACCGAGAAGGCCGGAAGTGCGAGGCTGTGAAATGTGACGGTCTAGCCTTCAGATCTGCGTCACCGCTGTCTCGGTGGAGTTTAATAAACTTGGCCGTCTGCTCCTTGCTATCTAAAATATATCAGGACACTGGAGGAAACTCTCGACCGTCTCACACTTCTGTTTAATCAGTTTTCTGTTTGACGTTTATTCAGCTGTGTGAGAATCCCGGAGGAACCCACCCAATGGATTATTAAAGTTTATTTAATCTAATAATCTAATAACTTTGATTTCAGCCAAACCGATTTACTCTGGAACAAATAAAACACAGAAAAAAGGCAAACAATTACATTTTTAAGTTATCCGAGTGACTTATATCATGTTTAACCTGAGTAGCGAAAGAGCGGGGGTCTGAAAACGATGAAGCCGGGAGTCCGCTGCTCTCGCCGGCTGGAGTGACCATTGAACCCCCCGGCTTGCTATCGAGCGGGTGGGTAACAGACGTCTCCGAAAACGTCGGCACACTTTTGCAAATATGCGATGTCTTGATAAACCGAGCAGATATTTGTAATTTACACAGCTGCTTTCTCGCCTTAAAATATGTTAAAAGTTTATTTTGTGACCCAGAAAGATTAATAAGAGTAATTTTAAAACTTAGCAGCGGCCGCCATTGTTGGCAGCTGAAATTTGGCTGGCCCTGCGCTATGAATTCTGGGATATGGTGGGCCACAAAGGACACACCCGACCCATCCTTCAAATTCGGGGAAAAGGAGGACGCATTTGAAGGAGTCGACGAACTGGGACAGCCTTCGTCGCCTGGCTGTGACGTAATTGGCCTTCAAATGCGGCCTCCGGAGGATGCAGCCGACGTTTTGGGACACAGCTAATTTAAAAACAAATTGGGGGAAGACAAGCAAGTGCTGGGCTTTGTTCTCATGTATCTATTGTGACATATTTATTCTCACTTATTTAAGTAGCAATGCAAATTTTGAAGAATGTGGAAAAAGTTACTTTTGGTCAAATGTCGGCAAAGTGACGTGACATTAGCAATGTCAGTACTTAATGCGGCTCAGGTTCCACTTACTTTTAAGGCCTTTACTTTAGAAGACTGACTTTAACCCTGCAGACAGATCACGATTTTATGGATAATACATCCACAAACAGAACCAGCAAACAGGACAGGAGGACCATGCCACTGTGTGCCACTTTTACAGTCAAACATCTGGATGGAGTAACGTTCGTTCAGTTATTTTGCCGCTGAAGCTGGTTGTGTTGGTGGTGTCGAGTCAAACCGACGTTTGTTTTAAGGAGAAACAAGCAGACAGTTCACTCGTTAAGTTAAAAGGATGGTGGTTCATTCTCAGGAGCCAGACATTTGGGCAGTGCACCAACTTAACCATGTCGTGGGTGAATTTAGCGCTCATCTTATATAGTACCACAGATAACTATACAAGAGCCATAAAGTAAGCTTTCAGACAAATGTAGCTGTGCCAGTACATGAAAAGAACCATATTTGTGTCTTTCATAGACAATGCATCCTTATATATGGTGTAGGAGATATTTTTCTTTGAGATGAAGAAGTTATAAAGTGATACGAAATAGAAATAATGGCACCTTGGTTGGATTGGTTTGGTCTAAAGGAAGTCTGAGGTTTGGTGAAGCAGGAAGGAACGTAGCTCAACAGAAAGATGGCAGCTTCCTGTCAGAGATCTGATCTGACTCGTGTCACATCCTGTTTGACTCTGGTCTCACTCTCAATTTACACAGTTTGATTTATACAGCGCAAATCACAACAACAGTCGCCTCAAGGTGCTTTATATTGTACAGTAGATGCAGAGAAAAACCCAACAATCATATGACCCCCTATGAGCAGCACTTTGGTGACAGTGGAAAGGAAAAACTCCCTTTTAACAGGAAGTTTTCCTTCCTACTGTCCTTCCTTGACCCCTCATGTAACAGCATGAGTCTGAAAGGCTCGTTCGTGGGGTCGAGGGATCTCGTCAAACTTCACAATGCTTTAAAATCCTTGCAGCACACTCACGTGTGATTGATTAACTGTAATTTAATCAATCAACAACTGTGCTTTTACTTTTTCTGCTTTTGTGAACGTTCATGAATGAAAACAACAATAATTACATATATCTGAATTTAACCTCACAGAAACATCCAAGTGATTTTTCAATAACTGTCATGCAGCTGACGCGGGGACAGCTCTCTGTGGACGTGGAGTTGCAGGACTCACCGTGGGTTGCACAGGGTGAACGTCGTGGTCTTGTTCTGGATCTCGATGCTGCACTGACGGTGAGTTGGGAGACCCATGATGAACCTGTGCAGAGGAGCAGAAAACAGAGAGTCAGAGGAAGTCCTTTCAGTTTACTCCCTGTCCTGGATCCTGGACTCTGGGTTGTTGGTGAGCTAGCATCATCATGCAGGGGACGGTTCCAGAGACGCAGTCCAGCCCTGTCCTCAGCTTCAGATTGGCTCAGTCAGCATCACGTGATCGGGTCACGCCTGAGCTGTTATTATGTTTCTCACTTTGTTATTTCCTGTTCGCTACCACACACACACTCCCGTCTGGGAGTCATGATAGAAAGACAGGACTGCTGAGGATGGACAGGATACCTGATCTGAAACAATATTTATGAACTCGATCAATGGATAACTTATGGAGATCAGAAGCCTCTGATCTTTAAAATGTGATGATCAGTCGATTACAATCATTACTGTTTTATACAGACAGCATTATTTACATTATATTAGGTGGACGGTAGTATCACAGCCCTCATGCTGGACTGATTCCATCCATACAGTATGAATTAATCACCAATATAGTCTGACTTATTAACAGTCTTATTAACAGAACATCAGTTTAAGAAAAGAAGAAAAAGGGAGAACAAAAAGAAATAACGATGAGATATAATTTCATTTGAAAGGAATAACTGAATAAAAAGCCATAATAAATATAGTGGAGGTTAGGTGTTTTGTCTTAGCTGCTTCGTCCTGTTGAGAGAAGACTGATAGTCTTTGTTACTGTGACTCTGTGCTCAGGCTTTTTATACTGAAGCATTGGGGTGGGGGGCTTGTTATTCTGTGCAGTCGGAAAGAAAGTGAAAGTAATCATCTTACCGTAAAGCCGCATGCTGTAATTGTAGAAAGAAAATCTATTTTGTACTGAGCTGCAGTCTTACACGCCTCTCTGCAGCTTCTCTCCATAGAGACTGTGTCAGCTCCCAAACAGACAAAAAACAAACTAAAAACCAGCAACAAACAACTTAAACATAAACAATCACAAAGAAAGAACAATACAGTATCCACATCTGAACCAAAGAGTAAAACAGTGAAATGTGGATTATTAAATATTAGGTCTCTCTCCTCCAAGTCTCTGTTAGTACATGACTTAATAATTGATCAACAAATTGATTTACTCTGCCTTACAGAAACCTGGTTGCAGCAGGATGATTATGTTAGTTTAAATGAATCAACACCCCCGAGTCATTCTAACTACCAGAAATCTCGAAGCACAGGCCGAGGGGGAGGTGTGGCAGCAATTTTTCACACCAGCCTATTAATCAACCAAAGACCCAGACAGACTTTTAATTCATTTGAAAGCCTGATGCTTAGCCTCGTCCACCCCAGCTGTAAACTCAGAAACCAGTCTTACTTGTTATCATCTATCGTCCACCTGGGCCTTACACAGAGTTTCTGTCTGATTTCTCAGACTTTATATCTAATTTAGTTCTGAGCTCAGATAAAATAATTATTGTGGGTGATTTTAACATCCATGTAGATGCTAAAAATGACAGCCTCAACATGGCATTTAATCTGTTATTAGACTCAATTGGCTTCTCTCAAAATGTAAAAGAACCCACCCACCACTTTAATCACACTCTAGATCTTGTTTTAACATATGGCATAGAAACTGAACATTTAACAGTGTTTCCTGAAAACCCTCTGCTGTCTGATCATTTCCTGATAACATTTACATTTACAATAATTGATTACACAGCGGTGGAGAGTAGACTTTATCAAAGTAGATGTCTTTCTGAAAGCGCTGTAACTAAGTTTAAGAATATAATCCACCCACTGTTATCATCTTCAATGCCCTGTACCAACATAGAGCAGAGCAGCTATCTGAACGCTACGCCAACAGAGGTCGATTATCTTGTTAATAATTTCACCTCCTCGTTTTTATGGGCCAATGGGGTTTTTTTCTTTTTTTTTTATAACGGTATAAACAATGAAAGGTGGTGGGTTGGCCAGATGCTGGCAGATGTGTAAAAATAACTCAGTTGTTTGGTGGTGGCTGTGGCGGAGCTGCCACAGAGGCCAGCAGGTGGATGAAGGGAGGCGGAGGGAGGAGGAGGAGAGACCCGAGGCGGGGCCGGTGAGTGTCAGGTGAACTGAGCTTCAGGTAAGAAGTTATGAGCTGCAGTCTATCTGTGTCAGATATAAACCAGGTTTAGTTTATTTTCGTTGTGCTGACTTTTTACAGTCAGTTACAATAACTGGTACTGCTACTAGCTAGCATGACAGAGTTTCTACAGCTGGGTGGTGCTATGATGTTACTGATAGTGAACTTTATTTTATTCATAAGGTTAGTTATTAGAGTTGCCAACCATCCCGTAAAAAACGTAATCCTCCTGCATTCAGAGAAAATATTACGCGTTTCGTGTTGAGCTGAAAAAGAACAGTTTGTCCGGACTTCAGCTACAATGAAAAAGACACAAAGCTGGAGTTATTCTGTGTCTTTGCTGCACAGCTGCCTCTTCTTCTCTCATCCTCCCCCCTCCCTCTCCTGTTTCTACTTCAATCATGAAACTGATCAATGATCAGCTGATCGTCTCTCTCGTTTGTTTATCGTCCACTTTGTGCCAGAAAGAGGAAACCAGCAGATGTCGCGCTAAACAACAGCAGCAGGTTTAAGCTTGATCAGCTGTTGTTAGAATGTATTTAATATTAATTTCTAGTATCAGCTGATGTTTGCTGGAGCCACAGCTGTAAAGCTGCTGGTCATGATGTCGGTTTAGATATGTGGTGAGAGGGAAACATGAAGATGAAACCAGGAGATGTCCTTACTGGATCATCAGAGCTGTGATGGAGAAACAGGTTTACCTTTTAGGTGACATGGATGAGTTGAAGTTATGAACTGTTTCTGAGAGACAAATAACACCAGGATCCTTTTCTAAGTAGCTGACAGCTGGTAACTGTGCAGGGGCGGGTCTAGCAAAGTGTTGCCAGGGGGCAGGTAGGGCATTAACAGGGAAAGGGGGGCACAAAGACATACTTTCTTATTCTCATTTAAAATGTCTCGCTTTTAATAAATAATTATCTGAATCTTACAACAAACGTTTTCATCAATGCATAGAAATCCATTATTGTACATAGTAATTTTTTTAGGGTCCCATCATAATTTCTTCAGTAAGTACTGTACATGATGCCAGTATTTTCCCACACTTTCTAGATTCTGCACCAGTGCTGTGTGTAAAATGCCATCAAAAAGTCAGTTAAGTTTTATTCTTTCTCACCTGTCTTTCTGTCTCCTTTCACTTTTTAAAGGTTGCCATGTCAGAAAAAATATTTTTGATGTGGCAAATGAATGGTTTATGAAAATATATCTAAATCTGTCATCAGTAATCAGTAATGATCATGTCTCACCTCTTCTCTGCCTTAATTTCAGGTTTCCTCCAAGTGTTGTAGATAGTTCAGGAGGTTAACTCGACCAACAGTCTACTTTTAATTTTTATTTTTGTATATAAATAAATGTTGATGTTGTGCTATGGGATTGTGTGCTTCAATTTTACCTATAATGTGCCAAATCACTACAACAGGCGGCTCAAGGCGATGCCATCCAGAGTAAGGATCTTGTTAGCCACAGTGTTTCTAAGATTTTTACGCCCCGTTACAATAACCTCAGTTCTATCTGAACTTAGAAGCAGAAAATTAAAGCTCATTATGTGTCTAAGACATCCCTGCAGTTTAACCAATAAAAGTGGGTATCATATGCATAGCAGTGAAAATGTATGCTATGCTATGCCTTCTAAAGCACGTATAATGTAAACAGAACTGGTCTTTGCACAGAAGCCTGTGGAGCTTCATAATTAACCTCAGTGTGTGAAGAGGACTCTCCATTTAATAATAGCTGTAATAAAATGTTCTGGCCGACGGTGTTAAACGCTGCACTTGGGTCTAGCAGGGAAGATTTCAACTTTTCAATATGAATGAAGGCTGAAAACTGATTAGATTAATGTCTGATGATCTTTTCCGTGCTTCTTCAAGTTTGTAACACCGAACATATTAAAGGATGATGTAAGGCTCACAGGAAGAGTTTAATTAGACACACATTTACTATTTTTCTTTATACTCTTTCTTTCTTGACATGTTTAATATGATTACTATCAGAGGAGAAAATGACCCTTGTGTAGTTTAAAAACTTTTTATTGAATCAAACTGTAATGTTGTTGAACTCTGACGGACGTGTCTTTTAATCTTGTCAACAAATCCTTAATCATCTAAATCTGCCATTTATCATCTAGTAAAATGTTCCCTCTGCTTCTGTTGCACATCTCCCCCCGACACTCTCTGCTTCACCAGCCCTGTGCAGCTGGTCCAACCCCTGCCTGCCTCCTTAAACTGGGGTGTTTAAATCTCTTTACCTCTGTTGTGAACTTCACACAAAGTTTGTGGTAACAAAATCAAACTGACGAGGATCTCGTTTGAAAAACACACACTCACGAGACAAAATAAAAACAGACTGCTCAAAGCAAAAGCAGAGCCCTCACAGCTGGTAGTACAAACACAGTGACAACATGCGTATTAGATACCCTCAGTGCCAAAAGCATAAATATGAAAAAGGTGGGATCACCAAGAATATCCTAAAAACGGCGTTGAGGTGGGTGTTACAGTGAAAAAACAAAAAGCAGCCAAATTTTCATCTGAAAATGTTGAATTTTAGTAAAAACAATGCTCTGTAGTTTGATACTGTCGTTACAGACAAAGCAGATGTTTAAAGCCTTTGGACGCACATTTGAAACGCACTCATTCTCCTTATCAGCTGGAAACATTAAAGCCGTAAAATGACTTTTTCAAACGGATAAAAACTATTGAACAGCAGCAATGTTGAGCCTGTTCCAAAATTTGAATGTACATGTGTTGAAGGTGCGGGTCTTGTTGAATTATTAAACATACTTTCTTTAATTTTTCGAGCCACAAAAACAACAACTTTTAATTTTCTTCTGCTTGAGTCTCGGCCTCGGGTAGCTCTACTTATCATTGCTCAGTCAGTTGTCTGTTTGTGCTACTTTTGTCAAGGAGCAGTGGATTATTGGTTAAGGGTGACTTTATGTGTTTAGCTACTTAGTGGAAGTACTGTGGATAGTTTTACCTTACATACATAGATCTACCAGTACAGCTTCTGAGGTATCTGTTTACAAAATGTTATATTCTATTCACAAGTTCTTTGCAATTTTACATTGATAAACATTATCCTTAACACATTTGGCCCACATAAAGTACTATGGCCATCACACTGTCATTTAGAATTGTTTAAATAACTCGTGTCTTAAGTCCTTCCATCAAACAGAAAATAAAAAAGCCACATGGTTCACTTTTACATCACAAAATGTTAGAAATATAAGTCGTTCATAACAACCTGAAAGGCTGGGAGTTTAAAATGCAAACCGATGGAAGCAGCAGTAGAAGACTATAATGTCACAGAGCACACGGTGTCTATTATTGTGTAGACATTTATAAATAAGAGCTTAATAAAGACGCTTCATTTCTTAAGAAATAAACAGGTGGAGTGATCTTTTTTTTTTTTTTTTTTTTTTTCCTGTCCCGTTTGGCTCTTTTGCATCAGAATTGTTGTCTAAAGGCAAAGAAAGATGCCCAACGGATTTACTTTACCAAATTGACCATCCCAGCCTTGCCGTAATGGTCCATTTGATTCACCTTTTATTGTTTATTTTATTTTCACTTGCTGAATACGGGACAGACTTGACTGGGGGAAAGAAGGGGAGAAAGAAAGAGGGAAAGAGAAACAGCTGAGAAGACGGACGGGGGAGAAGGGCAAAAGACAAAAACCAACAGAATGAGCAGAAAAAAAAATGCATATATCAATCACCTGGATCACCTGCTGAGAAAGAAAAAAGAAAACAAGCAGAAGAGAACAAGAGTAATAGAATAAACAACATCACAATGATATATGGGAATATGACAGTAAATACTAAATGTTAAACATTATTGTGCAGCACATAAGATCAACAGAACACAGTGTGCTTTGAGGTAGGAGCCAAAAAGGGTGTAGTTTGTGGGTGTGATCACCCGTGTGTACACCTGTGAGCATGGACGCGCTTGTTTTTTGTTTTTTAAAAGGTTCCTTCATGTAATGATCTGTTAGAGGGTGTGGGATTGGCCACAGCCCCGTCCTCCAGGGTATGAAGCAGGTATGGAGGAGATCAAAACTCCAGACATCCAGAGGCCCCCAGAACACAAGAGACCAAGGAAGACCAACAGAGGGGCAGCCGCGCCACTGTCCCAGAAAGAGCTGAGGAGAGTCCCAGATGAGGGCTCACTCAGCAGCCGCGGAGCAGAAGCCAGGGGGAGTTGCAGTGACGCGCCCGTGAGCTCCGCCGGCAGCCAGCCGTGCCTGAGTGACCGAGCCCCAGGCCGCGAGGCCGGGGGCACCCCACCTCCGAAGTGGCCCGAGCGAGCCCCAGGCTCCAGGCCCTGATAAGCGGCCGCCAAGGAGTGAGCCGGTGTGTACCTGGACGCCCATCCCCGGACACAAAGAACCACCAACGCACCGATGTCTGAGGGGGTCCGCCACCGGCAGGGGAAGTGGTGGTGGGGGGAGATAGGCCTCCAAACCTTGGAGGGCCTGAGATGTCCCCAGAGAGGTGGCGCCTGACACCCAACCTGACATATAGACACAGACATACAGGCACACACAGACACAAACATCCATTCCCACCCTCATGCTCTCATATGCACTTACTCCACACTCAACCAACGTGGAGACAGACATAAAGAGACGCTGTACACACGATCACACTCCCCAAGCGTACTCTACAAACCGGGTCTAGGTACCCTTACCCCTGGAGGGGGGAACTGCACCCAGACCCAGGTGGTGTTACCCTTTTCCCTGCGGTGGGGGGAGGCAGACCGCCCCGACTCCGCAGCAGCAGGGAGGCCCCACACTCCAGACCGCAGTCGGACGGCCAACTCCTAGGTGGAGTGATCTTTATCAAAAGTGGAAGTTACATCTGTGACTAAACCACTGTACCCAAAAACTTTAAAAATCTAGTGTGTGTGAGGCTGTGTAAGTAAAGCTCGCCCTTCACACCCGCGTGTAACAAACCATCTGTTGGGGGTTGTGGATTTGACACCTCAGCCTTGTGAAAGTGGGGAAACATGTTTCTGGCTGTGCATACGATTTCTGCTTACAACATAGAATCTCAGCTCTACATGAAATTCAGATGTTTTTTTGTTTTTTTTAAGTGTGGCTAATGTATTATTTGACTTCTAAGGCACACACACACACACACACACACACACACACACACACACACACACACACACACACACACACACACACATACATACAGGGCAGACTCACACAGGCTCATGTGTGGCCATCGTTCTGACCTATGACATAAGACTTTAAGCCTGGTTTTAGTTATTGGGTTTTAGACTCCTCAGGAAACATAATTCTGGCTAAAGTTACAGTCTGTAACATTTCTCTCCTCTAGATGTCAGCAGAGGTCTGTTTTCTTACTGTTATGGGACAAATCAAAAACATTCAGCATAGAGTAACTGGAACCACAAATGGCGCGGACATGTTTGTGTAATTACACAGTATTTTATGGATACTTAAGAGCAGCGTTGGTCAAGTTCCTTGAAAATAGTAATTAGTTACTAATTACTGATTACTTATTTTTCAAAAGTAATTAGTTACTTTATTACTTAGTTACTTTGTAAAAACATGATGCAAAACCTGAATACAAAGTAAAGCAATTGACTTTTCAGCCCAATTCTATGTTTTCTGTACAATACATCATATAAATGTAATCAAATGAAAAAGCCTCTTTTTAAAAATTGTTTTATTAGTTTTAATCTTTTAACTTCATGCATCAAACAAACATTAAATTATATGCAACAGTCTTTGACTTGAAGAAATGTAAATAAATAAAATGATTTTTTGTATTTAAACTCACTCTTTCACTCTCACAAACAGAATCACTGTTCAGTAATGCAGCATGCTTATGGGAAAGTAACAATAATCTAATTACTTTTTTGCAATAGTAATCCCTTACTCTACTCGTTACTTGAAAAAAGTAATCCGATTACAGTAATGCGTTACTTTTAACGTGTTACTGCCCATCTCACAGAATGAGTACAGCATCATGTTTTTTATTAAATATCTTCTTAAAATGACTGACTGTACCTTTAAGTGCATTAGTTTATGATGATTCTTCAGGGTGCCACATGTACACTGTACCACTCACTGTCAGCTGGACAGGCTGAGGCTTTCGATCTGACCGGCTAACATCACAGCAGCCAGGTCCAGTTTATCCAGCTGAGGTGAAGCCCAGCAGACAGCTAGCAGCTACAGCTGCCTGTATAATAATAATGCACACTTTCAGCTGTAACACAGGTTAAACAGGTGAGTTATAATAACAGGTGTTATAAAGGAAGAAATGATCTACAGAGTGCAAACAGTTTGTGTTACCGGCTGTGAACATGTTGACTCTGCTGTAACAAACATTTTCATATAATAAATATTCTATCCTAAAGTTTTAACAGGGGAGTCTCCGGGGACAGACTCACTGCTGCCTCTGCTGGACACCAGAGGAACTGCAGGCGCATGAGCTGCTTTTTGTTTTCCCAGCATGCACTGCGAGCGAGTCCTCAGTAATCCAAAATGTAACCCTAACACTAAAGCCACATTTTGAGTGTGAAAAATGCCTTCAACCCCGTGGGGAACTGGATTTTGGTACGTATGAGGACTGTTGGTCCCCACCAAGATAGTAAGAACCTGTAGACACACACACACACACGCACACACGCTTCTGTTTTTCTGGCCGTTAATATGAATATTTATGACCTGCAAGGGGCGGGCTGCAGCGCTTATATAAATGTGTGATTGGCAGCTGCTGGTAGCCAATCAGCTCGCAGGCAGTGGCTCCTCCTCATGAATATTCAGCAGCAGGTAAATGAAGCTGATGAAAAGAAGAAGAAAAAACAAACGGCAGTATCTTTGTTGCCGTGGTCACACACACTGCCGTAACCATGGTGAGGGGCTCATTGACACTGTGACTGACAGCTGAATGTAGACGATGATGTAAGGACTTCTGAACAGGAGGAGCTTCCTGCCTTCTAATTGGCTCCCGATCTGTGATGTTAGCAGCGAGTGTCTTTACATGATTTTTACTTTCACGTTTCATTTTTCTCTCCTTTCTGTTAAAATATTTTTTTAATCTTTGTCAGCTTTCTGTGATTTTCTTCTTATTCTCATATTTTTACTTTATCTTGGATACTTGAGTTTTTTCTTTGTGCAGGATTTATTTCTTCCCTGTTGGTTTGATTCTTTTTCAGCATTTCTTCATTCGTCTGGTTTTACTGGCCGAAGCTTTTTGCTCCTGACTTTCTGTTTAAACTGCTCCGGTGTTGCAGCAGCAGGAGGATATTAACACTGTGTCAGCTCCAGATCTCAAGCTTAGACAGCTTCGTCTGTGTGCAGCACAGATGATGATGATTTCAGAGATTTGTCAGGACTTCACCTGTTTGACCTCAGAATACCTGAACTGTCTGTGTGCAACCAGAGACCACTGAGCATGTGCAAACGTGAGCCCCAGGAGTGACACGCGCCATGTTCGGTCAAACATGAACACACACACAGGTCACAGCGTACCTGCGTAATAAAGCTCGTCCTCCAGCCTCACTGTAACAGAAACGCTGGGTTCAAATATTAGAAAAGTGATGAAGATTATTTGGTAAAAAGCTGCTTCAGAGAAAAATAACGCAGCGTTAACAGCACGGGGCAGAGGACACACACACACACACACACACACACGGTGTCACTCATACTGAAGGCGGGCTCAACATTAACGGGTTACAGTCAAAATCTCTGCTCATGTCAAAGTTCAAAAAGCCGTCCGGCTGTTAAAATGTGTAACGAGCAGTACAAACGCAAACACCATGCACATAGTTCACTCATACATGTGTATTGCTTATTATCATTTTTTTCATTGTATATTATTTTCCCCTCTTTACTTTTGCACTTTGTGGTCCAGCTGCCCGATTTCGCTGTGCAAGACAATTACAATAAAACTCTAAGTCTAAGTCTCAAAACTGCTCCTGAATAAGTCCCGTGGGCTGCAGTCTGGACTCTTGGCTGTGGGGGTCAAAGGTCAAAGGACAGCTGGGATCCTGTCCAATCAGGTGTGCTCCTCAGCCTGCTCCCCTCGGGGATTGGTGATCTCGCCCCGATCATTGAGCCTGTACACAGACACGCGTGAGAACAACTGGAATGTGTGTTAGTGTGAGTCGTGCCGTCAGAGTCCGAGCTTCAGGTGAGCTGAGAACACGCTGTCATGCACAGGTGAGGTCATCCAGACGTGTTCCCGCTGAAACAGGCGTATGTGAGGAAAGCTGATGCTTGCCGTTATAATCATCATCATTTCTTTGGTTTTATGCTCATGATTTGTGTCTGTGGTGGAGGTGTGGTCTCAGGTGATGGAGGTGTGGTCTCAGGTGGTGCGGTGGTGTCAGGTTACAGCAACATGCTGCTGGCTGCTCCTGCAGGAGGAGGAGCAGGGGTGTGTGTGTGTCGGGTTACAGTTTGCTGTGTGGCTGATTGTTGCGATCATGTTCCAGCACACAGATCAATAAACGGTCAGGTGACCTCACAGAGAGTCAATAATGTTGGTGTGACGCTAAATCCAGGTGACCTCTGACCTCTGTGAAAAGTCCTGGCTGGTCTTTGATGGTGGTTGTGCTAAAGGTGTGTGTGCGCGCGTGCAGGTGGATAAGAGTAACGTGATCTGGAGCTGAAGTCTCGCGGTACTTCCGGCTGAAACGAGCGCTCCTGTCGTCGGGGATATTTCCATATCCATCAATTTTACACCACTGCAAGTAAATGTGTCTGCGCGTGCCCGCCCTGCCAGTGCCGCGGGAGCGCGCAACTGCAGCAGATGAGCGCGGGGAGGGCCGGGGGAGCGTGCACGTTCACACTCACTTCTCATCGCTTTAATTTAGCAGAAGGGGAGGAGAGAGAGGGAGAGAGAGGCAGGGAGAGAGTAAGAGAGAGCTCGCGCACAGTCTCGCGGACCGTCGGAGCTTCCGCAGCATCGGACCTGGAAACCAAACCGAACCAGCACCGCTGCCCAGAAAACCCACAGCACCGGAACGCAGCGCCGGGCGCGTGCTCAGGTGAGGAGCAAGAGGAGGAGCGGACCGAGGCCGAAGCCCGAGCGGAGAGGCCGGGGACGGTGCAGCAGAAGCCGGGGCCGTTGCCACGGAAGAGTCGGTGTGAAAGCAGGAGAGGAGCACGGAGGAGCACCTCCGCCTCCGCCGATGGGGTAGAGCCGGCTGGCGTCCGCAGCAGCCCGCAGAGCCTCGGACGGTCCGCGCTCACCTGCCCGCCCCGACCCGCGGGGCCGGTGATGTAGCAGCCGCCCCCTCCCATCGCATCCACCCACCGAGTACCGCCGCCTCCTCCGCCCAGACTCCCACCATGCCTGCGGGGATGAAACCTCTGGAGAAGTTCCTGAAGAAGCAGACCACGGCGCTGACCCGGGCTGGGGGCTTCGTCGGCGGGGTGGCAGATAAAGCCGGCGGCACCGGGGCGTCCCGCCGCAGGGCCAGCCTGTCCCGGGTCGTCCCGTTCTTCAGGGAGACGTCACCGGAGAGCGGCCAGGCTCGCGAGGTGTTCAGGTGAGACAGAGCGGGTTCGTGGGGGATGAGCAGCAGGTGGACCGCGGTCCTTAAAGGGGTCCCGGGACTCCCCGTCTGCAGGTGAACCCGTGATTCAGTCACGTGATCGCAGACAGCTTATGTAAGCCGGTAACGCTGGGTTACAGTCAGACCCGCGTTACCTGAATGTTACCTGCGTGTTTCCGACACCTGTGACATACTCACACGGTTTACCTTTAAATACAAGCCTGCTGTTGTGTTGTTAACTCCTGTGAGCTGGATTTATTTATACTGTGAGCCGCAGCTGGCGACAATGGGAAGGAAAAACTCCCTTTTAACAGGAAGAAACCTCCAACAGGCTCAAGGAGGGGCGGGGCCATCTGCTGTGGCCCAGCTGAAGGCTTTTCAGGGAGTTTTTAGGACTTCCTGATAATAATGAGTTACAGTCGTCCAGCCTGGAAGTAATAAATGCATGAACTAGTTTTTCAGCGTCACTCTGAGACAGGATATTTCTAACTTTAGAGATGTTGCACAAATGGAAGAAAGCAGTCTTACATATTTGTTTAATATGTGCATTGAAGGACATGTCCTGGTCAAAAATGACTCCAAGGTTCTTCACAGTGTTACTGGAGACCAAGGTAATGCCATCCAGAGTAAGAATCTGGTTAGATACCATATTTCTAAGCTTTTCAGGGCCGAGTACAATAACCTCAGTTTGATCTGAATTAAGAAGCAGAAAGTTAGCGGCCATCCAGGTCTTTATGTCTTTAAGACATTCCTGCAGTTTAACTCATTGGTGTGTGTTATCTGGCTTCATGGACAGATAGAGCTGGGTGTGTAGAGCTGTGGAACTCCATAATTGACCTCAGTGTGAAGAGGACTCTGTCTGAGTATTAATTCTGTGTGAAACTCTTTGTGCTCGTTGTTTCAGTTTTTCTGAAAAACATAAATTCCTTGATTCAGACTTTAGTTTACATCAGACTGATTCACAGCAGGAACAGCAAAAAGATCACTGACATCAGGAGAGAAGTGAGTGAAAGACTGACATTCGTTGGTTTAGCCGTCAGTAACAGCTGACTCTGGCTCTATGCTGCCACGCTGATGTTGATGTGATGGACGATCTGTCCTGCTCCTCGTCAGCTCCGTGTTTTACTCTTGGACTTGTTCCTGGCTTTGCATGATCCATAGTTTATAATAATCCTTCTGTATCTGAGCCTCAGTGCAGCTCCTCACTTCATCCTCTGTGTGAAGCAAGCTGTTTTACCTTCTCATCAAGGTAAACTTCTTCTGATTAGGTGGGTGGGGCTTCTATCCTTTCTATGACATCATTCAGGTGTTCAGTGTATAAAACTGATAGAGTGTTTCCAGCAGTCTGAGCTCCCAGTGATTACTGTTCACACACTGAGCTCATTACTGGAAACGTAATAGTTAATACAGCGCCTTCTCAAGATACCAGCCAATCAGAACACAATGAGCTTTCAAAGAGGCGGGTCTTAAAGAGACAGGAGCTAAAACGGCTTGTTTCAGCCGGCGATGAGCTGAGGGCCGGTTTACGGTGAATGAGGATTGTTTTGAATCATGCAAAGCTGACGTCCTCAGAGGTCTCGTCAACTTTATCGACTCAGTGACGACTCTGATTAAATAAGACATTCAGATTCAACCCCAGAACGAAACCACCACACACACTCTTCAATAAATCTGCAGCAGAGACAAACTCTGACGTTTGACCTTTGATCCCCCCACAGCCCTGACAGTGAGGACCCGCCCTCCTGGCCCTCAGCCACAGGGACCGGTGTAGTGACGGCCCCCAGCAGTGCTAATGGCTCCGGCTCTGGTTCGGGGTCCGGTTCTGGTTCTGGAGGAGGAGACGTCCGCAGCCCGTCTCTGTCCAGTGACGAGCAGAGCTCTGAGGCGAGCCTCATCACGGATGGGGGAGGAGGAGGAGGAGGGGGGACACCTGTTCATGCCGATACCCCGGAAAACCTGACGCTCGCCGTGCTGGACAGCGTGGTGGGAAAACGCTTCGGACACTGCAAAGGTAAGAAGTGAGATTCACGAGCCCGGCTCACGTGTGACCCCAGGAAGTCTGAAGGTCCAGTTCTGGATCTCTAAGGTACTGAAAGTCTCTGTGAGTGATGGAAGTGTGGAGCAGCAGGTCGGCAGGCGGACGGCACGCTCGCGCCCACAGGCCACTGCGACCGTGCCGTCAGTGAGCACGCTCAGTGTGCTGATTGGTCAGACGTCCACGTTCACATCTGACCAAACGAACGGCACCAGAGTTCCGTCAGTGCAGGCCTCTGTTTGTACCACGACCTGTTTTATACTGTGTGTGTGTGTGTGTGTGTGTGTGTGTGTGTGTGTGTGTGTGTGTGTGTGTGTGTGTGTGATGTAAACGTGTCGCTTTCGAAGCCTCTGGTCTTCCGGAGAAAAGAGCGCTGCAGCGGCGAGAGACTGCAGAAACTCTGAGAGAGAAAATCTGCTGTAGGATGGAGATCAGGCCGAGTCGGCTTCCTGCAGGAGGATTTTCATTTTTACAGCTCATATCACACAGACCGCAGCCTCAGCGCGGGGTGTGAGTGTGTGTTCAGCTCCAGCGGTTACATAATCACTGCCGTCCTCTTTCAGAAACGCAGCCTGCTTATTACAGCTGAAGTGGGTGTGCAGGCATGCGTATGTGTTCCTGCAGGAATGTTTGCCTTCGTGTGTGTGTGTGTGTGTGTGTGTGTGTGTGTTTGTGTGTGTGTGTGTGTGTGTGTCTGTGTGTGTGTGTGTGTGTGTGTGTGTGTGTCTGTGTGTGTGTCTGTGTGTGTGTGTGTGTGTGTGTGCTGTTTTCTGCTGCATTTCTGCTTTTTCACAGATTAGAAAAAAAAAAGGATTCAAAAATTTCATAAAAATATCAAATGCACTTAAACATTGTAACAATTTAAAAATCTGCAATAAGACATCAAATGTTTTAAAATTGTAATTAAGAAAAATCCAGAAAAATCATTAAAATAAAAACAACCAGAATTCAAATATTGAGTAAAAAACTTTATTTCGTGTCATTTTGTAATTTTCGAAACACAGAAAATAAAGCTGAACGTGTCCTGATGAGTAAAGCTTTGATGTTTCATGCTGTGCAGCTTCTGCTCAGCAACACTGAAGCGATCACTGAGCGACGTCTTTATTATGTTCTGTTTCTATAATAAAGGCCAAAGAACAGACGTGTCTGTAGCTTCCTGCTGCTCGGAGGATCCGGATGGTCGGCTCGCTCCGTGCGTTATGTAAGCGCCCGGCGTTACTCTGCAGAAACTAGAGAAAAACTAGAGAATTTTCACTTGTTTCAAGGCGAAATATCTTGTATTAAGTGAAAAAATCTGCCAATGAAACAAGTGAAAATTCTCTAGTTTTTCTCTAGTTTCAAGATTCACTGTCTTGAAACAAGTTCCTTTATCTTACTGATGCTTTGTAGCTGGTTTAGTCTTATTTTAAGTGTAATGAGATAATTTCAGCTAGAAATAAAACAAATATACTTGGTAAGATTTTGAGTTCTTGCAGTGTAATAAGCTCTTCACAGTTTGAGCTGTGAGCTCCATTTTCCTCAAACGAGTCATTTGTTCACACGAGTGAAGACATCAGAGCTGCTGAGGACATGAAGACCTTCACACGTTTTAATCACAGCTCAGTTTCAGTTACACGGCTCTGCAAAATAATGCTCTGCATCCGCACGCGACGAGTTTGGTAAATGCGACGTGTCTCAGGCTGAAAGCAGATTGAATCTGAGTCTGGGCAGTGATGCTTTATTGTGAAAAGCTCCACTTCCTGTTATCAGCTGTTAGAGGATCAAACTGAAATAATCTCACAGATTGGCGTCCCTCGCTGTCCTGCTGCAGGGGCGTGTCTGAGGGGGAACCGCTGAGTGTGAGCAGGCAGGATGCCACTTCCTGCGGTCGGGGTCGTCGTGTCAGACGGGACGCTTAACACTTCCTGTCTTTGAACGCGTTTGGGACAGAGGAGCAATGGCCCACAATACATTGCACACACACTAAAGCTGCGTGTCAGAGTTTCAGGTGTTTGTGAGAAACTGCGTCCGTGAAGCAAACAGGCGCCGACGCCCGACAATCAAACGAATTTTCTGCAGCCTGATTTAAAACACGTGAGAGAGACAGACGGGGACGAGGACACGCTTCTGAGGCGCTGTGAGCGTTTGTGTCCATCACCACGTGAAACCGTATTAATAATAATAATAATGATTGCATTTATATAGCGCTTTCCGAGACGAGATTCTTCTTCTTCTTCTTCTTAACAACGTGCCCTGCTGTGTGTGTTCACACGCTCACCTTAATCTGAACCAACGTCTGCTTTGTGGAAGATTTCAAAGATTTTTTGCAGAATTACAGAAAATTCTGGATCTAATTCAGGGTTTTGTTCCCTGCAGGTGGGTCTGTGTGGCACAGTGTGTGTGTGTGTGAGACCCAGCGGCTGAGTGGAGCAGCATTTGCTGTGATGGATGCACGCAGCGCTCCAAAGGTCTGTGATTAGCAGCTGTTTGTTGTCCCAGCAGATTAGCGGCCCGTCTGTGGACGCAGGTTTAATGCGGCGGGTTTGTGTCGGAGCAGAGACGCGAGGCGGCTGTGTTTCTCTCTGAGATGAGGAATGAAAGCTGGGCTTGCCCTCAGGAGCGTCGCAGCTCTGCAGGATTCAACTCCTGTCACTGTGTTTCTGGTCGCTCTGCAGGACTACAAATATGGAGAGGCAGTCATTTACAAACTACAAACCCAGCAGGTCTGAGTGTAATTTAACAAAACGCTGACAAAATCATTAGAAGCAAAGATGAAGATGTTTTTTTCTCAGGCTGTGAACAGTTTATGGATCCTTATTAAAGCGAAGCTTCAGAATGTCTGTGGCGTTAACTGAGTCCTGTGCTGAGCTCAGAGGTCAGAGGTCAGAGGGTGTCGGGCAGGAGAGCTGCAGCGGAGCGACGAGTCTGCAGCTGGAAATCACTGCTTCATATTTAACACTGCAGAGCTTCAGCCCGTCAGCCTGACCCACATCCAGCCTTCACTGCTCGCACACTCACACACACACACACACACACACACACACACACACACACACACACTCAGGAAGTTGGCTGGTTTGAGACGGTGTTCTTTGTGTTTTGCGCCGCGATGCGTGCTCACCTTTCTGGTTTTACCTGCTCGTAACACACACGCACACCTGCACGTTTCAGACGTCACACACTTTGACGTGTTGCCAAAACCGTTGATTGAGAAACAAAAATCTGGATTTCAGATTCCTTCACTCTGCTCATGTGACCTGTTTATGGGAAAGCTGGGGTTTCCTTCATGAACACTGGGATTTTTGAACGCTCTGCTAAAGCGGACTGACTTTACTGCTGAAGTGCAGCAGAGTGGCTTTGCATGATCTTCATAATAATCCTTGTCTGTCTCCTCCCACAGCACACTCGTGTGTTTGATGGGGATGGATGGAGGCGCTGCTCGTGTTTAACGTTGGAGGGCGACCCTGTGAGAAAGTTTAACCATGAAGCGCTCGCACCTCTGATCACTGACCAATGACTGTGACCAGTCAGAGAGGCTGACGGGGGCGTGGTCCCCCACAGGGCTGCTTCAAACAGACAGAAAAACTCAAACTGACTTCAGGTCAGTTATGTTGGACCACAGACTGTATATAAAATAATAAACTTTATTTATAAAGCACACTTAAAAGATGTATGCAGTACCATGATGCCAGCGTGCCGGTCACGAGGCGGGGGACGGTGTAAGCATAGAGGTGAGCAATAACAGTGACGTCACTTCCTGTTGTGTACGAGCGACAGATCGAGCCCGGCACCTGCTGCAGGTACAGAACAACTTTGTTCCCCGAGCGGTGTTTCTAAATCCGTTTATCTGTTGTAGTTCCCTCAGCACTCCCTCTGTGCTTTGGCCCTGGTTCATGCTGCGTGTCTCCGCTGTTGTTGAATACTTTCAGCTTTGCCTGTTGCGTTCGCCGTTTAATTCCTGTTTCCATGTCTGGATTATTTTGTCCTCGGCTTTACAGTCGCAGGATTTGGAGCCTGTGATTTTTATGAAGACTGTTGGTGGCCTCAGGCCCCCGTAAAATGATCACAGGTCAGCGTCCCCTGAAGTGATGTAAACATGAATGTGTGTGTGTGCAGACTGGGGCTGTGACGCTGGTCTAGATAATCCTGGTTCAGCCTTTCTTCACACCCACAGCGATGACTGACGGACTAACGTGTGTGTCGCTGGGAAGATATGAAAAAACACTTACCTGTGCGTACCTGCCGCGTACGTGCCTCTCATTAATGACATCACGTGCTGTGATTGGCTCCTGGGGCTTTAAGCACTCATTGTTTTTTTTCAAATCAAATCAAATCACTTTTTTTTTATTGTCACATCACATGTGCAGGTACATTGGTACAGCACATGTGAGTGAAATTCTTGTGTGCGAGCTTCACAGCAACAGAGTTGTGCAAAATACAATAATGTAAACAAGCAAAATACAAGAATGGCTACATCTGAAACTAATAAATATATGTACAATATATAATAGTATATGCATTTCTGGATGTGTATACTAAATATTTTTCTACGTGTGTGTGTGTGTGTGTGTGTGTGTACACATATTTTACAAATTAAATAGAGTAAACAATGAATAGAATATATAAAATAAATAAAATAAAATATACAGAGTTGAATATGTGCAAAACAGTGGCGTTACTGTACAGTATGGAGTGCATAATGTTGAAGTTCCAGTAGTGAAGCTGAGGTGTCTATGACGTGTTCAGCAGTCTGATGGCCTGGTGGAAGAAGCTGTCTCTCAGTCTGCTGGTACGGGACCGGATGCTGCAGAACCTCCTTCCTGATGGAAGCAGTCTGAACAGTTTATGGCTGGGGTGACTGGAGTCCTTGATGATCCTCCCCGCTTTCCTCAGGCAGCGCTTCCTGTAGATGTCTTGGAGGGAGGGAAGCTCACCTCCAATTATCCGTTCAGAGCACCGCACTACTCGCTGGAGAGCTTTGCAGTTGTAGGCGGTGCTGTTGCCATACCAGGTGGTGATGCATCCAGTGAGGATGCTCTCAATGGCACAGTGATAGAAGGTCCTGAGGATGCGGGGGCTCATGCTGAATCTTTTCAGTCTCCTGAGAAAGAAGAGGCGCTGCTGCGCCTTCTTCACTGTTTTGTTTGTGTGTACTGACCACGTAAGATCCTCAGCCAGGTGTACACCAAGGAAGCGGAAGCTGCTCACTCTCTCCACAGCAGCGCCGTTGATGGTGATGGGGGTGCGTACTTCTCTGCACCTCCGGAAGTCCACTATCAACTCCTTTGTCTTTGCGACGTTGAGGGTGAGATGGTTGTCTTGACACCAGTGGGTCAGGGCGCTGACCTCCTCCCTGTAAGCCGTCTCATCACCGTTGGTGATAAGACCCACCACTGTAGTGTCGTCCGCAAACTTCACAATGATGTTGGAGCTGTTAGTGGCTGTGCAGTCGTAGGTGTAGAGTGAGTACAGGAGAGGGCTCAGTACACACCCCTGTGGAGCACCAGTGTTCAGTGTGATGGGGGATGAGGTGATGCTGCCCAGTCTGACCACCTGGCGTCTGTCAGACAGGAAGCTAAGCTTTTCATATATAAAGCATCAGCAGGGAGTGATCGGAGATCACAAAGAGCTATAAGCTGCTGCTGCGTTGTTTACAGGTGAGACTCCGCCCCCTGAGGGTGCCGCATCATCGCACTTGAAACATAAAAGCAGAAAACTCGTCAGCTTCACCGTTTTTAAATAAAGCTGTGGGAAAGCATGAGCCAGCGGTCGCTATGGAGACATGCGTCTGCTACCCCATAATATTATCATAGTGTGGGTGTGTGTAAACATCTGGCTCACAGGTAACACAGAAAGATGACAAGTTTCACGAAAGAGGAACACACACACACACAGACACACACACACACAGACACACACACACACACAGACACACACAGACACACACACACACAGACAGACAGACAGACACACACACACACACACACACACACACGCCTGTTGGGGCAGGTATTCAGGCGTGTTACTCTCAGACGAAGAATGTAAACACCAATTTCGAGCGAGCTTCATTTTCGTTGCATTTTGTGCGTTCACGCCTCTCTTTGTCTCTTTGTGAGGACTTTGTGCAAAGCGAGGACCTCGGCTGCCGTCCTGACTTGTTGCTGTCGGCCCGTCTGAGGCTCAGGTTAGCGTCACGCTCCTGTGGACACATGCTTCCTACAGCGTCCCCACAAATACAAAGTTTGGTCACTGTGTGTGTGTGTGTGTGTGTGTGTGTGTGTGTGTGTGTATCTGTGTGTGTGGGGTGGACTTTTCAGCGGTTTTATTGGCAGCTGAGCCCAAAACAGAAACTTTAAAGCCTCGTAGTTTTATTCTGGGCTACAGCCAGAACATATTTACATGCTTCGGATGTTCTCAGGCTCCGTGTCGTTGTCTTCTGTTTTGTCAGGAATGAGCCCGTGGACAGGGACGGGCTGTTGTACACAAACCTGCTCAGTAAAGCCTGAAACAAACATATTTGATGGTTTGATTAGAATCCGGTGCTCAGAGGCAGAGACGCTCAGCTGTGCGTCTGAAGGCTCTGCCTGCAGATGACTGAAGAATCCGTGTTGGCAGACGTCGACTGACATCACGTATTAGCTTTGTTGTACTGGGATCAGTGGTGTGACTCCATATGGGCCTGGTGGTTTGATGAGCAGCAGGAGGAGAGCTGATGGGCACAGAGGAGGCTCAGGTGTGTTTTGGCTCTTTCACCTGCACAGAAACCGAAAGGTTTATCTGACAGAAAGGAAAACCCCGCAGCGTCACATGACCTCCTGAAACAATCATGTGGCGTGTTGGTGGAGCTGAGCACAGCTGCTGGGTTATCTAAGAGTCTGTAATAAGAATAATTATGCAGCAGCCAGTCAGTCATACAAACACAAACAGAAGAAAAGCTCTGAGTGGGAGGAGTTTGGTTTCTCCTCTACAAACGCAAAAGAAGCTTTTACCTTCCTCCTCCTCGTCTTCCTCGACCCCTCAGAGTTGCAGGTTTCCTCGTTTTAGGAGTGTGTGTGCGTGTTTGTGTGTGTGCAGATAACATAAGAGGCTCTTTAGCACCTGTTCACATAGCAACCAGCTCTCAGTAAGACATTTGGAGAAGAGGAGTGGGAGGCAGAGAGAGGAAGAGTGAGAGCCAGGCGGTGGGAGGGAGAAACACAAAGAGACTGAAATTAGAGGCTTCAAACTTCTCTGCACAAAAAACACAATTTCATCTCAGTGAGAGCGAGGCAGACAGGATGGACCTCTGACCTCTGACCCAAAGCTGAAGCATATAAAATAAAACGGAGCACAGAAACAGCTGCAGTAAACATCTGTATGTATGCATATGGAGTGTAAATGACCAACCCACATGACGGCATGATGCTGAACATGATGCTGCAGTGTGTGTTTTGTGCTCGCCATCAGCGATGCTGTGCTCACCGTGCGTGCCATGCTCGCCTGTTCTCCATCATGGAGTTTGCTCGCACAGTTGGAGGTCTGGATGTTTGAAAAGGTTTTGATCTGAAATGCAAACTGAGAAAAACTCTGCAACACAGATGAGCCGTCTGTGTCCCAGAGTTCAGTCTGGATTCAGAGGAACAGGAAGTGCTTCTCACCGTCTGCTCCACATGTGTGAGGAGGTGAGGACAGAAACCTCAGAGCAGTTGGATAATTGGCAGAAGGTGGATGATGGACGGATGGTTGGCTGGATGATAGTTGTTGGTTGGATGGATTATGGATGGATGAATGGATGGATGATGGATGGATGCTGGTTGGATGGATGCTGGTTGGATGGATGCTGGTTGGATGGATGCTGGTTGGATGGATGTTGGTTGGGTGGATGATGGTTGTTGGTTGGATGGATTATGGATGGATGAATGGATGGATTATGGATGGATGAATGGATGGATGATGGATGGATGTTGGTTGGATGGATGATGGATGGCTGTTGGTTGGATGGATGCTGGTTGGATAGTTGTTGGTTGGATGGATTATGGATGGATGAATGGATGGATGATGGATGGATGTTGGTTGGATGGATGTTGGTTGGATGGATGCTGGTTGGATAGTTGTTGGTTGGATGGATTATGGATGGATGAATGGATGGATGGATTATGGATGGATGAATGAATGGATGATGGATGGATGTTGGTTGGATGTTGGTTGGGTGGATGATGGTTGGATGGATGTTGGTTGGGTGGATGTTGGTTAGATGAATGGATGGATGTTGGTTGGATGTTGGTTGGATAGATGATGGATGGATGATGGATGGCTGTTGGTTGGATGGATGTTGGTTGGATGCTGGTTGGATGGATGATGGATGGCTGTTGGTTGGATGGATGCTGGTTGGATGGATGTTGGTTGGATGGATGTTGGTTGGGTGGATGATGGTTGGATGGATGTTGGTTGGGTGGATGATGGTTGTTGGTTGGATGGATGGATTATGGATGGATGAATGGATGGATGGATGATGGATGGATGTTGGTTGGATGGATGATGGATGGCTGTTGGTTGGATGGATGCTGGTTGGATAGTAGTTGGTTGGATGGATTATGGATGGATGAATGGATGGATTATGGATGGATGAATGGATGGATGATGGATGGATGTTGGTTGGATGGATGTTGGTTGGGTGGATGATGGTTGGATGGATGTTGGTTGGGTGGATGTTGGTTAGATGAATGGATGGATGTTGGTTGGATGTTGGTTGGATGGATGATGGATGGCTGTTGGTTAGATGGATGTTGGTTGGATGATGATTGGATGGATGTTGGTTGGTTGGATAGATGATGGATGGATGTTGGTCGGTTGGATGATGGATGGATGGATGGATGATGGATGGATGATGGTTGGATGGATATTGGTTGGTTGATTGGATAGATGATGGATGGATGGATGGATGATGGTTGGATGATGGTTGGATGGATGATGGATGGATATTGGTTGGTTGGTTGGATAGATGATGGATGGATGTTGGTCGGTTGGATGATGGATGGATGGATGTTGGATGGATATTGGTTGGATGGATGATGGATGGCTGTTGGATGGATGGATGTTGGTTGGGTGGATGATGGTTGGATGGATGTTGGTTGGGTGGATGTTGGTTAGATGGATGGATGTATGTTGGTTGGATAGATGATGGATGGATGAATGAATGGATGATGGATGGCTGTTGGTTAGATGGATGTTGGTTGGATGTTGGATGGATGGATTATGGTGCACAGTCATTGCTGCACCCCTGCAGTCATTTTGTCGAACACGTATCGCTTTCGTGCCGTCACCGTTTCATCCTCGACGCTGTGATTTCTGTCCTCTCTCTCTCTCTCCTGTGGGCGTTTGGGTTCGGCTGCTCTCTCTCGCTCTCCTCCCACGTTCACACTCTCTGTGTTCTCGCCATCGCTCTGCTACCCCGTGATCTGCGCTGCACATGCTCCACGCCGTTGAATAATCAGAGTAATGAGTACAGGTTTCAGCTTCAGTGCGGCACTGTGTAAAAACTCATTCACGTGTGTGTCAGCTGACATGAAAGATAAGCGCCACCTACCCCCCCCCTTTAAATCTGGGACATACAGCTGTTATAGAGGCGGGGCCAGGGCGTTACAAACTGGAACTGAATAAACTGAACTCGGTTCAGCTCTGTGTTAATTTCACCTCTTCTGTCCGAAACAAGCTGTTCTTGCTCCTCCTCTTCACCAAACTCTCCTCTGATTGGCTGCCCATCAGTGTGCTTCCTGTTTGCCCACTTTCATCAATGTTTTAATGCAAATATGTTTCAGATACTCTGAGAATCACTGAAATAAGTTCTTGTTTTATTCTCGATGTTTGTCTCTGGAAACATCTGGAAGCTTATTTCACATTTTTAAAAAATCAATTAATGAATTAAAAATGGACATTATGTTGCAAACACAATAATCACATTATTGATCAGTGTTTAACATGAATGTATCATTTTGAGCTGATGTGTTACATGGAGTACTCCTGTTAGTACTGCAGCTGATTACTTCAGTCAAACCTCCATCATCGGTGGATTATTGATCAGTAGTAAGCATGAAGCTCTCATTCTGTTTCGTTTTTTTTCTTCTCTCACATTTCCCTCTTCATCTTCCCACTGTCGACAACGTGGTGTCGCTATGGCAACCGCCTGCAGAGAGGCGGATCGCCACAGGCCACGCCCACTGCAGCATGCTTGTCACACACACAGCAGTGTATTTTTGGAGATGTGACCACAGGTTTTGGCTGTTTCAGCAGCTTTAATTACAGCTGTAACTGCAGCAGCTGCTTCACCTCCACACTCACACACACACCCTCCTTTTCTGTGTGTGTGTGTGTGTGTGTGTGTGTGTGTGCGCGCTGAAATCTCTGTGCAGCAGACTGGAGACGAGCTAAATGTAGGCCACGAGGACGTGTTAGCCTCAGAGCGGCTCGCTCAGAAACCAGACATAAAGATTTATTCATATGTATCCGTTTCACACACACATGAGTGTCACAGATAATAAAAATATCCACGTCTGTGTTTCCTCCAGCTCACTAAATCAAAGCGAGCGTGATGACATTATGATTATTATCAGAGTTCTGCAGCAGAGTTTCATATGCGCCTCTCCAGATCTGGTTGTCATCGCTGTGTTTCCCTTTATGTTTTATCATTTATCGTTGTTTTTGTTTATGTAACCCAGGTCCCACGTAGCTATGGTAAAGCTAGAGTATATAGTACAATGAGACTGGGCCTGGGTTCGTAGTGCTACTAATAATGATACCTGATACCCTCTAATTTGCTATAATAAGGACCACCACAACTGTATTTTACACAAATTAAATCCCTCACTGGGTATTTATTTAGACAAAAAGAAATGAATAAAATAAACAGTTACTCTTATAAAATGAATTGAATTAAAATAAACAAACAAAATTACTGTAAAAGTGACTACGTGGGTTTTCAATGAAAGATTTATCAAAACAAAATACCTCTTTCTTAGGTGCCAACTGTTATTTCAGTTACAACAGCTCACACCTTTAAAATGGATGAATTTCAACCTTTGATAATAACTTTGATTAACTACACACTTACTCAATTTAAACCAAATTTGTAACAGTGGGCCCACACACACACACACACACGCACTTTAACCTGTCCACACTACACCTGTAGCACGGTGCTTGTTGCAGGCCTGATTCGAAGTTCGGGTGCGGTGAGGCCTAAAACTGATGGCCGCTTCACTCAAACTGAGCCATAAACAAAATACGTGCACTTTAGTTCCAGTTAGTACTCACGAGTCCAATGAGTTTGTTAGTGGGGCAATCAGAAACGGGCAGTTAGCAGTTAGTTCACCAGTAGTGAAGACAGTCAGGGGTAAGAAAACAGTCAGGGGCGAGGAAACAGCCAGGGGTGAGAAAACAGCAGGGTCCATCCGGGCAGAAACCTCTCTCTCCTTTCAGAGCGTCCCTCGGCTTCTAAACATATTTAAACACTTGAGCTACAATACCAAATGCTATCACATAACGATTTAGCATTAGCATGCTTTGACTGAAAATCACAGAGCTAAACATACAGCATGGCATCACAGCACATAACGCGGTAAGCTGCGCTAATTAGCAAGTCGCTAGTTAGCATCACATATCACGCTATTTTATCACTATAACGAATAGTTACAGTACAAATGTCAA